>NC_090318.1:6697500-6997500 GCF_039906515.1 Pseudorca crassidens
AATGCAAAACAGAGACAGCTCTAGAAGTGAAAAAAATAAACTAAGATGCATGTGCACAGCCTAAGAAAAAGTCACTCAAAGTGTTAAGTTTGGCTGTATTTTTTAGTAGCTACCCAAGACAGACAACTGTGTCCTGCTGTCCCTCCACAGTCACCCCCACTCCCTAACCCCTGGCAACCACTGATCTGTTCTCCATCACTATAGCTTGTCTTTTTGAGAATGTCAAATGAGTGGAATCATGCAGCATGTAATTCTTTGAAACTGGCTTTCTCCCTCATGCAGGATTATGTCTTTAAAATTTATCCAAATCGTTTCACATATCAATAGTTTGTTTCATTTTATCGCTGAGTAGTAAACAATCATATCCAAATAGCTCTTTTTTTTTAATCCATTTACCTGTGAAAGGATATTTGGGCTGTCTCTAGCTTTTGACTAACACAAATAAAGCTTCTGTGACCATTCGGCCAGAGAATTTTATGGAAATGTAGGTTTTCGCTTCTCTAGGGTAGACACCAAGGAGTGGTATTGCTGTGCTGTATAGTAAGGGCACATTTTACTTTATACAAAACTGCCAATCCTTTATCCACTGTAGGGGTTTTCTAATCATTGCACTTATTATTTTTCCATATTCGGAAGTAACATCCAGCCAGGGAAGCTCGCATACGTACTGGCTGAGCGACCTTCTTGAGCAAACCCTTCAGGCTCTAACACTGTCACCTACTTTTAAAAGTGGGGACGACCATGGTTCTTTTTTCACATGGTTCACGTAAGTTAATGAGATGTTGGTGCTGAAGCATTTAGGCCAGAGCCCACACTAGGGGCTCTCAACCAGGGCAATCCCATCTTCAGGGACCCTGGCACCGCCTAGAGATATTTTCAGTTGTCACAACTGAGGGAGGTCCTATCAGCAGCTGATGGGTAGAGACCACGGACGCTGCTAAACACCCTACAATGCACAGGACGGCCCCTCCAACAAAGAATTATCCAGGCCCAAGTGACTTCAAGGTTGAGAGACCCTGGTCTACATACAGAAAATACTCAACAAACACCTAAATCATCATCATCACCGTCATCATCATCCTTAGAAAGGATATTGATTCAAACTCAGCATAGTACTCGAGTGACTCAAAAATTCAAGGCAAGTAAACCCCTCAGAAAGAGTACTTCTGTATTACCCTAAAATCAAGGAAGTGACTATGTAATCAAAATAAATCAACACTGATTTTTTTTCTTAAAATTTCTTAAGAAAATGTTTATGTCCAAAGATCTTCTGAAGCTCCCCTGGAAACCCTGCTATTTCTAGAGTACTAGCATGATTATCATCCGTGCTAAAAATAACAAAAAAGCAAATATTTCCACATTTTTCACCATACAAAAAAATTATCTTTCAGAATCTTAAAATCCACCGTAAATGTGGCTAGTCATCCACTGAAATCAGTTCAGTTCAGACACACTTTCTTTATGAGTGTGAGAGGATTACTATAGATTTAACCTAGGATGAAGCTGGGATAACAAAAGGAAAGTCCTAAAATAGTCCTGTCACTGAGCGTGACCTCAACAAGTGTTGGATCCCCTCAGATCCTTTTCCCCCAGCCTTACTGTCTTGATAGATGTGAACAAGTGTAGCGCAACACTATGTAACTCCATTTTAGCCTGACCGGCAGGTTGTTTGACTCAGCTGCGTGACTCTGGGCCTCCTAGACCTGTGGTCTCATCGTCTGCAAACGGACCCAATGCACCATCAAGGCCCCTTCCAGGCCAAATGTGCTTTGGGGAGGTTCCATCGCCGGTCACTGGTATGACAGCCCTTGGGAAGGGGCTGGGGAGAGGCTTCCAGCCACGCCTCCACTTCTCCTGCAAGTCCCAAAGCAGCCTAGAGCAGCAAACCATCTCAGGGTTCTGCCAACCTGGGCCGACCAGGTAAATCAGGTGAGCAGAGGGGTGGCAGAGTGGTGAGTTTGTTTATTTAATGTTTTAAACACATGGAGAATTTATTCAGAGTGCACCGAGCAGCCTTTGCAAGAATGTCAACATGATTTTATCTGCATGTATTTGTTTTATTTTTTCCTGTTTTGCTGTCTGTGACAGCTTTATTAAGATGTAATTCGCATATCCATATATGTCACTCATTGAAAGTGTACAATTCAGTGGTTTTTAGCACATTCATAGAGTTGTGCAGCCATTGTCACAATCAACTGGAAAGCACTTCACCACCGGCAATAAACCCCGTACTCCCCCTAGTTGGCCCATACCCCCTCACACCAAGTTTAGCTCCGTGAATAACAGGTCAAAGTAAATTTCACAAACCCTTCAAAAGCTGCTCTCTGACTATTTTTCCTTTTGAACATCATTGACCTTTTTTTTCTTCCGGTTTCTGACTGGCAACATTTATTGCAAGGTGAGGACTATAGGTGAGGAAAGTAACCGGCCTCCAGTACAAAAGCCATCAAGAAAACTGTGGGGCTTCCCTGGTGGCGCAGTGGTTGAGAATCTGCCTGCCGATGCAGGGGACACGGGTTCCAGCCCCAGTCCAGGAGGATCCCACATGCCGCGGAGCAACTAGGCCCGTGAGCCACAGTAACTGAGCCTGCGCGTCTGGAGCCTGTGCTCCGCAACAAGAGAGGCCACAACAGTGAGAGGCCCGCGCACCGCGATGAAGAGTGGCCCCCGCTCGATGCAACTAGAGAAAGCCCTCGTACAGAAACGAAGACCCAACACAGCCCAAAATAAATATTAAAAAAAAAAGAAAATTGACACTGTAATGCAATATTTAAAAAATTTTAATGAACACAAAAGCTCTCGAATTGTAAGCTAGAATCCCCTAATCCTTTCTGTGATAAAATGTTATTTACAAAAACGCAGGTGGCGAGCCCACGGGCCATAGTTTACCAACTTGATGTCTGAAAATACCGCATTATAATGTGACATATCTTGATGATAAAGGGTTTTTGGGGGGCGGGCGGGGGGGGGTAAATTTTGTGCTTTAGATAAGTGCCTGGCTCTCCTCACCCGTGTCCCAGCCCAGATACTGTTTTCATTTTCTCCCCTTCATTTTGCCCTTTCCTTTATAGACTAGTGTAAACATGAAAACAATTTTTGAAAGGCTGATAGAAGGAAGGAAATTAGATGATTCACAAACTGAGTCGCCCACCTGGGAAGAATGGAGGCCTTCATGGTAAACAGTTGGAAGAACTCAGCTCTAGAAATGACAAGGAAGCACACAGAGTTTCTGCAGCAACGACGCCCTACAGGGGCACCGAAACTCATGATGCACAATGAATTCACTAAAATGACCTTAGGGAAAAGGTAAGTCGAGGGATAGTGAAACTTGCTGATGCTAATTTATTAAGTTAGTAAAAAATATGAAGGGACATAAAACGCAGAGACATCTAATAGGGCTCTGGAAGTGAGCCACCTGATAAAATGTAACCCCGCAGGGAATAATTTCAGGAATAAAACCCAGAGGTACTCAGGAAGAGCCAATGATCAATGGCCCTAAGAAGCCATTGGTTTGGTAAGATGCAAAGCAGAAAGGTGTTTGCCTACGTTAGTGAAAGGATATGGAAAAATTCAAAGAGACACCACACTGTGCATTCGGTGCCCAACAAACTCCCTCCTTACGTGATGAGTCCACCACCACCACAACCCCCTACAGTGGGTGCTTTTGTAAAAATTCTCGTACTTTTGATTAAGGAGCCCAAGATGGGGAGACAGATGTCCTGAACACAGCCATGTTTTTAAAAAAGAGGTTCAGTGAGGTCAATTCAGTCCAACGACAGGGGCTCTGAAGGACACACACAGACGAAACGTCCCATTCGGGTCTTGACACTCAAGAGGGCAGAGGAACAGTGAGGATTATTTTATCACACGTAGGTTTCCGCAGAGAAAAGAGCGGTGGTACACTGGGATCTCGCACGCTCACTGGCGATGAGACGCTAGAGTCAGAGGATGAAGAGCGAGCATTGGAACGCAGAGGAAAAGGAAAGGCTTCCGGCCCAAGGCGCGATCCGTGGGAGGTGCCCACGTCGGCCGGCGAGCTGGGGCTCGGGGTTGTGCCGCTGGGGACGTGAGTGGGTACAGTCAGCGCAGCCGGAGAGCAGCATGGGGGCGGGGCTCCTCCCAGCTCCGAGGCAGACCGCCTCAGGATGCGCGCACGGCTCACCTGGAAAGGAGGACGGGCTGGACCCACTTCACGTGCCTATCTGTGTGGGTTTTGTCTGCGCCCAGCTGCACTTTCTACTCTTTGCTGCCCTGTCTATGCTCTGCGAGTCTGACCTCTCCGGGCTGCATCTGCGGGTTCCTGCGCCTCGGGTTTCTAGTTCAGGAATGGGCAGCCCCAGGACAGGAAGAGGGAGAGCACAGCTGAGACTGACCGGTGAGCATTTACAGCACCATGGAGAGTCCCCAGAATGACTGGGGGCGCGCCTACGACCTGGTCCACACCCTCGGTCGGCCCCTGAGGCTTCTGCCGTCTGTGCTTTGGTGCTGCAGCAGCAAGACTTTGCAGGTTTATTAGCACACGCCAAGACTGGCAACACTGGGGTTACACCTGCCGTGTCTCCACGGAGACAGTGTAACTATGTCCATTTTACAGATGAGGCTCCTATGATGAAGTACAGCCCTTCCATGACAAGCCACGGACGGTCTCCTTCCCTTTCAGGGTTCTGGTGGTGTTTACTGTGGTAAGATACATGTAAAATGCGCCACGTTAACCATTCTTAAGCGCACAGTTCAGTGGCGATATTCATTCACGCTATTTTTCAACCATCCACCTCTAGAACTTCTTCATCTTTCCAAACTGAAACTCTGTGCCCATTAAACACTAACTCTGCAACCCTCCTCCCCCAGCCCCTGGTAACCACCCTTCTACTTTCTGCCTCTGTGAAGCTGACAACGCAAAGTACTTCGCAGAAGCGGAGTCACACGGTAGTTGTCCCCATGTGTCTGGCTAGTTCACTGAATGTAACGTCCTCGAGGTTCACCCACATTACAGCAGGTGTCAGAACTTCTGAGACTGTCTACACTCCATTATGTGTGTGTATCACATCTTATCCATTCGTCCACTGATGGACATTTGGGTTAAATCCACGTTTCGGTTATTGTGAATAATGCTGCCATGAACATCATTAATATACAATATCTGAGTCCCAGTTTTCAACTCTGTGGGATAAGAACTTAGCATCGCTGGGCCATATGGTAATCCTGTATTGAGTTTTTGAGGATCTCCATGTGACTTTTGTTCTTTTACTCAACAACAAAAAATAAAAGGTTAAAACCCTTGACCAACATATCCATTATTATGTAATTTTAATAAATAGATACTAAACCTGCAAGAATTTCCAGTGAAACCATTTACAGAGCTGTAAAAACAAATACATAGCACTTAGGGAGGGTAATAATCCAACTCCTGGCACCTGGCTGATTACATAACTGTTGTCAATGCAGTAATGTGACAACAGATACATCATCATTCTTTTGAAACTAAAGTAGTTTCAGAAACATCTTGCTAAACTTTATTTCTGGTGAGGGAGTCAGTTTTATACTACTATTTTTAGGGATATAATTGTGTGGGGAAAAAATCCTTATTTTGAAAATGAAAGCCGTGCCGCACCTACACACAGAGACAAGATGGGAGAGAGACTAAACCACCATTCCTGCGATCTTGTAGCCCACACCTGCACTAAAATAACCTCCGCCCTGCCCCAATCCGGAGCTTCTCTATAAGGCTTTTCTCCCTCATTAAATCTAACAGAATATCAGGGATAACTGTGCTTCTGCCTCACAAATAAGAAGGAAGTCATTTATCATCTGGCGGCGATTCCTACTCGAAGCAGGGGTCACAACGAAATGTCATCTGCACACCCCTGTCTAGTAACCACGTCGGTGTGGAGATGCGTCTTGAAAAGAGATGATGACGCCGGGAGCGCACAGCCTGTCTGATCCTTCGTCAAGACCCACAGATCACTTCCAGGAAACTCGGCGCTTCTCCCGCAAACATCTACTCTGAAGTCCACTCTGCTGTCCAGATCTCCATGATGGCAGGGGCCCTGGGGAGACCGACGCACTCGTCTGCATGTGTTTAGAGGCAGGGTTTAACTAACACCAAGACCATCCAATCTGGAAGTCCCATCGGACACACTGCCCTGGACCCGGCCTGTAATCAGACGACTTCCGGCAGCTCTTTTTGAAACACAGCCAAATCCACTGCACCACACCCAATTCTGGTTCAAACATCATACGAAAACTTTATGCTTAATTTTTAATTTTAGGGGAAACTTGCTGACCATTTTTAGAAAGCTTTTGTTTAGAAATCTTTTCTCCTTAAGAAGTGGAGGATGATTTTTAGACACACTTACTCAGTGGCTCTGAGGTTTTAAGATGTCACAAGTCACCTGCTATGTGCTGGTTGAAAATGCAGATTCCCAAGCTCCACCTCCGGAAGGTTCTGCGCACTAGGAATCTGCATTTGTAAGTCTGATGGAGCTGGTGTGTTGGTTTACTATCACCAGTTACCACAAACGGGATGGTTTAAAACGTGAATTCATCCTTTGACAGTTCTGGAGGTCAGAAGTCTGACCAGACCCTCACGGGGCTAGATTCCAGGTGTGGGCAGGGCAGTGTTCCAGGCGTGGGCAGGGCAGTGTTCCTTCTGGAGGCCCTAGGGGAGAATGTGTTTCTTTCCTCTTCAACTAGACTTTAGAGGCTCTGGTATGCCCTAGCTGATCGTTCTCTCCCTCCGTCTCCAAAGCAGGCAACGCTGCGGCTCTCTGACCTTGCTTCCATAGATACAGGAGATGTATACATATCCTACCTCAGCTAGGAAAGGCTGTCTCTCACCCCGCACCCCTCTTACACTCCTCTTCTGTAGTCAGATCTCTCTTCCGCCTTCCTTCCTCCTATACGGATCCTTGTGATGACATGGACCCACCCTAGATAGTCCAGAATTGTCTCCTCCTCTCAAGTTCCCTAAGCCTAATCGCATCTGCAAAGTCCCTCGTGCCCCGTAAAGCAGTACATTCGCAGGCTCCAGGGATCAGGGTGTGGATATCTTTTGTGCGGAGAGACTGGGCATTATTCTGCCTACCACAAGTGATCTGCAGACCGCACTTGGAAGAAAAACCCCAAGGAGCGGTGTTTCCTCCATTTCTCTAGTGACCCACGATACTCGCAAGCCAGTGCTCCTCAGGTGGGGAAGGGGCTGGTGTTTCTGCCCTGGGAGCATCTGGCAATGTGTGGAAGGAGTGGTGAATGAGTATGTGGGTGGTGATGGGAAAGAAAGAGAGCCTGTGGGTAGAAAAGCAAGATGGTGGCCCAGGGGTCTAAATAACTAGAGAGCAAGCGTGTTATTTTCTGCAAGTTCTCTCCTCCCCGGGGCAGTTTTAATAGAAAGCACGTGCAGTGCAGGGTCAGGTGAACCTGGGTTTGTGTCCCTGCTCTGCTGTTCCTCCGGGCGTGATAGGGAGATCGCTTTATTAACTCTGAACCTCAGTTTCCTCACCTGTATAGTGAGAAGAGTCACACGTTCTTCAGAGAGGTGAGCTTGGCCCTGGGATGTGATGTGGCTAACACGCCCTTCACCTGGCTCGTTCCCCAACTGTTAATTGTTTCAGGCTTGTTCAGGTGGCCTCTCTCAGAAGGCAGGGACTTTGCATTACTTAATTCTGCCTAGAAACCGCCCAGACCTACGCATGTCTGGACACTTACATCTAACCAATACTGGTCAGATCAAAAGGTACACGAGCGAAGAAGCAGCTTTCACTGGACATACGCCCAAATGTTGCTCAAATGTGAGACCTCAACGATGACTGGGGAAAGGATTACGAAAAGTTACTGAAGTCTACAGAAATGTGCATATTACCCGCCCCATCCTCAAACCACTGCATACGAAGTGACTATCGTGGCGAACATGAATGGCAGATGTTCAACCAAAGAAAGGAATCCCCTTGTGAAAAATAAATACGAGACAATGAAATGATTCTGCACACTTTCTAGATGGAGAGGAGACCTGGCAGAGCACTGCAGGTGGGGTCAGACGTGGTAAGGATGGCCTTGCAGAGCAGGAGGGGCCCAGGCGCGAGCCCCCGCTACTGAGTTTTGCTGGAACAAAACCCATTCCGGCTGAGGCTCTGTGTGTATCCCGCGAGGTCCTGTCTATGGAAAGGAGCACAAGAAGGTGAGCACCCCGAACTGGAATCCAGCTGGGTTCTGGGAGACCCTGCTGCGGGGGCCAGCTGCCCAGCTCACGCCTGCACCACAGGGCACAGCAGAGCACACCAGCACCATCCTCATCCTGGGCGTGGGTGTGAGGAACACACCGGCAGTCGTGAAGGGAAGGGTCCCCATGGAAGTGCATAATCGCGGACACTTCAGCTCCCACTGCCAGCAAGCGAGGCACTGACTGCCAACAGTTTATCAAGGTTAGAGGGGAGAACTGTGCCTTCTCCTAGCCACAAACAACATGGGTGTGGTTTTCCTCTCCTTCTTGCCAACATCGAGGAAAGGCTTTAAAAAGCAAACAAACAAAAACCACATTGGACCCTTTTCCATCTGCGACAGCCCCACAATACACAATACGGTTGAACGTAAAGGCCACATATCTATCAGGTTTTCAACGTGAGAAGGCATCCTTCCATAATATAGCTTTTTTTTTACCTAAAAAATTTTTTTTTAACTTTAATTAATTAATTTATTTTTGCCTGCGTTGGGTCTTCGTTGCTGTGCACAAGCTTTCTCTAGTTGTGGCGAGTGGGGGCTACTCTTCGTTGAGGTGCTCAGGCTTCTCATTGCGGTGGTTTCTCATGTTGCAGAGCACAGGCTCTAGGCGCACAGGTTTCAGTAGTTGCAGCACGCAGGCTCAGGAGTTGTGGCGCGTGGGCTCTAGAGTGCAGGCTCAGTATTTGCGGCGCACGGGCTTACTTGTCCTGCAGCATGTGGGATCTTCCCGGACCAGGGCTCGAACCCGTGTCCCCTGCATTGGCAGGCGGATTCTTATCCACTGCGCCACCAGGGAAGCCCCACAGCGTAGCTTTTATGTCAGACCAACTGCTAGGTCATTGTGTAAGAATCATGCCGAGGACTGAAAGGATTGCAAAATGGAGCGCTACACTGCTTCTTCCACATCACTGCAAATCGATCTCTATCGCATGCTTTCAGATACCAGGTGATGTGTCTCACGTTTTTAACTCTGTTATGATCGACAAATGGGTAAACGGGGCCACTCTGCATCCATTTATAGAAGATAACAAAAATTAAGAGTAGAAATTGTTAGCCTGGCTTTAAAATTAGCAAATTGATTTTTGTGTCTTGTGGTCTGTGAATGTGTTTCAAGGCTTCAAAGGGAAGAGTAAAGTATTAAGGGGGAAAAAGTGTTCAGTTCAGATCTATATAAATATCATCATCTATATTCATTTAGTTCCTTAAACTTTTTGAAGGTCTTTTATCATCATTATCTTATTGACCATTCCATATTCCTTTTTTTTTGTAAAGGAAACATTTACATATATTTTTATGAGCTGAACTGTGTCCCTCTCAAATTCATAGGCTGAAGTCCTAACCCCCAGGACCTCAGAATGTATTTGGAGACAGGGCTTTAAAGAGGTAATTAAGTTAAAATGGGGTCAGGAGAGCAGACCGTAATCAAATAAGACTGGCGTCCTCTTAAGAAGAAGAGATTAGGACACAGACACGATGGAAGACCATGTGAGGACACAGGGAGGAGACGGCTGTCTACGTGCCAAGGAGAGAGGCCTCGGGAGGAACCAACAGTGCCAATACGTTGATCTCAGATTTCCAGCCTCCAGAACTGTGAGAAATAAATTTCTGTTTAAACTACCCAGTCTGTGGTGCTTTACTATGGCAAGCTAACCCGTCAACTACTGGATTTGGGGGGGCTTCAGAACCTCCCTTTACTGAGGGCCTCCTATGCGTCTGGCCCGGGACAACGGGTTCGATCTTCATCACTCGGTATATTCTCTGAGCAAACACAAACAATACCCACCAGCAGCCCCAGTTTATGAATGAGTGCACTGAGGCTCACGGTGATGAATCTGCCCACGGTGACACTGCAGGAGGCAGCCAGACCTCCACTCCAATATACCCCCAACCAAGTCTCCTCCTTCTCCAGGACCCAGTGACTTTAATGAATGAAGTGTGCCCCGGTGACGCCAGGAGCGAGCTGAGAGCCGTGTCACACCCATCTGGGAAGGGCCCACCCTCAGCTCTGTGGTGACAATGCATGGATCACCCTGAAAGGGAAGTGGGGCTGGGACTTTGCCAGCCTGCCTAGTCAACCACAGCAGAACGGGTGTGGAAGACCTCGGATGAGAGAGAACACAAACCCAGTTCTCTTCCCTTCCCCCGTTCCACCACATCTCCCTGTGCCGGATTCCATTAGCCTCACGTCTGTACTTGTTCGCTACTGCCGCACAACAAACTATATAACGTTCGGGATGTTATCTGGAGTGGCCAGAAAGGATCCATTTCCAGGAGCATTCAGGTTGCTGCCTGAATTCAGTTGCTTTGGTTGTAGGACTGAGGTTCCCATTTCCTCGCTGGCTGTCAACCAGAGATCACTCTCTGCTCCCAGAGGCCCCCCCACCCTATACTCTCCCTCACATGGCCCCTCCATTCTTCAAACTACCAACAACGCCTTGAGTCCCTGTTACGCTGCAAATCTGACTACCCCTTCTGCTACCAGCTGGAAAGACATCCCTACTCTTAAAGGGCTTGTGTGCTTAGATTAAGCCTGCCCTGCCCCAGTAATCTCTGTTTTGCCAAGAAGGCAACATATTAAGAAAGTGATATGTGATCACATAACAGATGTCCTCACACTCAATGGGAAAGGGATTATCTGAGGCTGTGGGTCATCCTTAGGAGTCTGCCTGCTGCAGTACATCACGAATACCTGCTGTTCTTTCCCATCTCTTCCTTCCGTGCCACACTGCCCCTCGAACTGACCTCTCTGCCTTCTAACCAGGCCTCCAACCTTCCGTCTTCCACAAGGGAGAGACAGTGATTTGTTCTCAAACCCAGACGCAGGGCACAGTCCCCACCCGTGAAGAACTCTGTGAAGAAATGCAGTCAGCAAGTGAGCTGCACCCCAGGTAGAGGAACACAGCCATCTGGAGGTGATCTCCTGGGGACGAGTTTGGGGGAGTACCCGGACCTCCCTCTCCTCTCTGCCACCCTCTGTCTCCTGCCAGGGCTCACTGCTGGGCCACTTTAGGTGGGACCCAACCAGAAGCCCAAGGGCGTGCTTCCAGTCGATAGTGGTCCACGGCGGTCAGCCCCTGGGGCGGAGAGGAGATGGGAAGGGTGCAGAGTGTCTTTGGAGGAGTAAAAGGACCGGCACAGCCCTAACCTTCAAATCTGGAAATGTGCCCAAGTGGATGGTTGGGCTCCCCACTGTCAGGTCTCTTACACATTTAAAATGCATCAATGATAAATAATGCCATTTGCGGCAACATGGGTGGACCTCGAGATGATCATACTGAGTGAAGTGAGTCAGAAAGAGAAAGACAAATACCGTATGATGTCACTTATTTGTGGAATCTAAACTATGACACAAATGAACTTATCTACGAAACAGAAACAGACTCACAGACACAGAAAACAGACTTGTGCTTACTAAAGGGGAAAGGGAGTGGGGGAGGGATAAATTAGGAGTTTGGGATTAACATACACACACTACTATATATAAAAGACATAAACAACAAGGACCTACTGTATAGCACAGGGAACTCTGTAATATTTTGTAATAACCTATATGGAAAAAGAATCTGAAAAAGAATATATATATATAGACACATGTGTCTATATACATATATATCGGAATCACTTTGCTGTACACCAGAAGCTAACACAACTTTGTAAATCAGCTATACTTCAATTTAAAAATTAAATCCATCAGTGATGAAGCACTGCTGGTTTGCCAGGTTCTCTACTTCAGGAACCTCCAGGTTGCTAACGAACCCGACACTGAGAACCCAGTCTCCCTCGGGGCTGCCTTGGCTGAGGCTGTCCAGAAGTGGGGTGCCACCGCCCTGCTCCCTGCTGGGTGGGCAGCCCCCTTCTTACGTCCTGACCGCTGGGCCTCCAGACATTCTGGGACAGGAGACCCGGTCAGCCACATGCGTCATCTTTCCTACAGAGCTTTTCTGTTGTGGGCTACGTGTACTTGGGGCACAGTTATCACTCAGATAGAACCCTGGTTTCTGTCTAAATACCATCTCTTTATGCCTCCTTCAGAAAAAAGCTCTTGAAGTCTGCAGACCCTCATCCCAGCCCTGAATGAGAATCACCTTTTCCCCAGAAAGGGAGGTGCTCCATCCGTCTCACACCCTCTTTTATCCCCTATCTGTTGCACAGTTCCTGACCCTCGTTCAACATTTACTGGGAGGAAATCAGCACAGAAGGTTACATGTCCATGCTGGTGAAGTAAATGTGCTGGATAAAATGCAGAGGAGAACCCTGATAACCCTGATAAGATGTGCACATGATCTGGCCGGAAGGACAGGTACCCTAGGTCTTGCCGGTGAAGATAAAAAAAGCATCTCTCGACTCTGGGACCGTGCGCTTGTCACTTGCCTATATCCACACCAGCTGTAAACACGCTCCGGCGGCCGACTCCCAAAGAGCAGGCGGCAGGCGATGTTGACGGGAGTTCTCTGCGCAGCAACACGCAACGCAGTGTCAGGTTTATATTGCAGTGTCGACGTGTGAAACTGTGGCCATGTTGACTTAGTACCAGTTCAGGCGGCTAACTGCTCTTAGGTGCTGCCCGCATACTGACGGTGGCACACGGTGGTAGGCCGGCTGTTGCAGAGTGCGCTGCTGGCATCTGCCTGCTCAGACTGAGCAGGCTGGAAACCTTGGCGCCATGGGCACTCAGGCCGGATCAGTCTGTGTAGTAGGGGCTGTCCGAGCATTGCGGAGGGAGCAGCCCTCCCCAAATCTGGGCTGAGGAGCTTCTGCACACGATGCTTTGTAATAAGGACCGGACCCGAGGACCCGGCCGATCAGCACGCTACTGTGTTGCTGCTGAATGGTGACAACTCGAGCAAAGGATGCAAAGCTTTCAGCTCAAGTGCTCATTGGTCGCATGCCTTATTTAAAAGTCAATCACTTGGGTTCTGTGCTTCCTAGATGAGTACTTATCTTCAACAGCTCCACCAACTTCCTTTCTCCTTTCGGGTCACGTCCCTGCGCAATGAGGCGTTTTTCTGGGGCCCGCAAGAGGCTCAGAGGCACACTTCCAGCCAGATGTCAGTTGGAAGGATGGGAAGAGGATGCCTTAAGGTGCAGAGCCGGCTCTGTGACTGAGAGACCAGGCAGCTCCTTCAGCAGCCCCGGAGCTTGAATCTGTTTTGCATTTACTGAACGATGTTCAAGGCAGTGCAGACTCCCACCAGTGGCCAAGCTGCAGGGTTTCTTTTCAACCCAGCGATTACGTCTTGCATCTCCACAGGACAGCAATGTTAGCGCAGCCCTTGGTTTTAGGGAAGTAAATACCTTTCTCTATCCGCACGGAAGGCACCATGAGTCTTCTTTGTTCAGCCAATGCCGCTAATGACACGTAGTAATTATTAATGTCCCAAATGGCATCTTATTTCATTATTTTCCTATAAGCTTGATTACGAATGACCGTAAATGACCCATCGCCCAGGTTCACTTGGCACTCATATAAAACGCCTGCTCCGCCGCCAACCCGTCTCCCGCACAAAAACAAGCTTTAAGAATGAGATGGAATTTCCAGGTTTTGTCCAAAAACACAGCCTGTGTTTCTAGGCACCGCTTCCTATTTTTGCAGCATCCGGTCGGACAAATTTCTAACTTGAAGGAATGTGGGCTCTCCCTGGCTTTGAATCTGGGGTCTTGTTCAGCAACTGTGACCTTCTGTTCTCATCCTGAGGATCCTGTGGTCGCCTATAAGCTGCTGCTTGTTCTTGATCTCACTGGACACTCATTGATGCCTTTTCCTATTCTTACGGGGAAACTAAAGGCAGAATGTGTCACCATGTGGGGAGGGACTTCCAGTGCTGGGAGGAGAGGGGCAGACTCCAGCTGTGATCTCCCCTCTCACCCTGCCCGACCCTGCCTCGAAGCCCCTAATTACAGCCAGTCTTGCGCCTCGTTTTTTTAATCATTCTCAGCCATTCAACCTTTGTTGAGTGAATAAATGTACACATGAAGAAAATAAATGGTAGTAGCAGAGCCTTGCTCTCTGTCACCCCTCTTGCTATAATCTCAGCATGTATTTATTGTTACTGAGACATAATGGACACACAACACCATGTAAGTTTACAGTGTACAATGTCTTGATTTGATACATTTACAAAGCGCAAAGTGATTGCTGCCATAGTATTAGCTGCCGTCTCCAGCCCTTCCTATAGTTAGCATTTCTTTTTTGTTCTGAGAACACTCAGGATCTATTATTCTCTTAGCAACATTCAAGTATATGGTACACTATTATTAGCTTACAATCACCATGCTTTACATTAATGAGGTCCCCAAACTTGTTAATCTTCTAACTGCAAGTTTGTATCCTTTGACCAGCATCTCCCCATTTCTCCCACCCCCAGCCCCTGGCAGCCACCACTCTACTGTTTTTTCTGGGTTGTCTTTGTAGATTCCACATATAAGTGAGATCATACAGTGCTTGTCTTTCTCTGGCTTATTTTACTTAGCGTAACACAAGCTGTTGCAAATGGCAGGATCTCCTTCTTTCTAATGGCTGAACATTTACACACACACACACACACACACACACACACACACACAACCCTTTCCTTATCCTTTCACCCATGGCAGACACTTAGGTTGTTTCCATGGCTTAGTTATTGTGAATAATGCTGCAGTGAACATGGAGGCACAGATGTCTCTTCAAGATACTGATTTCAATTTCTTTGGATGTATACCTGGGAGTGGGATTGCTGGATCATATGGTAGCTCTATTTTTCATTTTTTGAGGAACCTCCATACTATTTTCCGTAGTGGCTGCACCAGTTTACATTCCCACCAACAGTGCACAAGGGTTCCCCTTTTTCCACACCCTCGCCAATGTTTGTTATTTCTTCTACCTCATTCTTTGAGTAGCCATTTCACTATATTTTATCCTCTAGGGTTTTTATTTCCCACTTGAGTTTGTTTTCCCTCCATTTTTTTTTTCTATCTAATTTTGGATGTCCAAACTAAGTTGCAAACCAAGATAGCGGGAATCATCTTTTGGTAAATCACTCTTCTCCCCCTGAGGACTGAGCCTGTAGTAGGTTTACCCTACAGTTGAGACAATGACTGTTGTTTTATTTGATGTTCCAAAGCATGCTACATTTTCAGACTGTGAGTTTCCTGAAGGCACGAAAGGTGTCTTGTGTATCTTCATATCTTCAAAGCCTTGCTCAGAGCCTAGTGCAGGGTGGATTCTCAAATGTGTATTGGATAAAGTGGGAATAATTTTGTATTATTATTTTTTATATTTATATTATTATTTTTTATTAAATATATAAAATTTAATATATAAATATAAATTATTAAATATATTATTAATTTTATATTATTATTATTAATTTTATATACTAAAATAGACACCATTCATTCCCTTAATAACTATGGAATAAGAACCAACTATGCTTCAGGCAATGGGGACCTTGCCGTGCAGACAGTGCACTGCTCACTTGGAATTTAAATTCTAATAGGGCAGACAGACAAAACGAACGAACAACAAACAAGTGAAAAGGGTGATTTCATATAGTGATAGGTACCCTGAAGAAAATAAAACCAGGGAGTGTGATAAAGAAGGGGACAGATATCAATTGATAGACAAAGGGTCATGGACAGATTCTCCAAGGAGGTGACACTTGAACTGAGAGAACTGAATGATTTAAAAAGAGTCAGTCATGTTAAGACCTAGGAAGCAAAGTCTTCCAGAGGCAGTAGAAGGAGTAGCAAGTGCAAAGGCCCTGTGGTAATAATGGCCTGGCACCATGAAGATGTAGGAGGAAGACCAGCATGGCTGGGGTACAATTTGGGGCTTAGAGGAGATAGGAAGTGAAGTCCAAGAAGTAGCAGAGCCCCTGGGCCAGCAACCTTGTAAACTGACAGTGCTGAACAGGAGAAGAGAGGACCCCTTCCACGAACAGCAGCCGGAATAGGGAGTTGGGGTGTACTCTCTGAGGCTACCGACAAAAGTAAGGGAATTATATAATGGCCTTTGGATGTCACTGCCAATAACAATACCATGGTGTTCATCCAGGACCCTCACGCCCACCATACATCCATTCATCCAGGACAGCTTCCCTGTCCCAGGCGAGCGGAAGTCTCTATCATGTGGAGTTATCAGTCTGCTGGGGAAGGCTTGTCATCATCATTTATAGCATGTGCTGCCTCCCTGAATCCTGCCTTGTACGTGCAATCCGAGAAGAGAAGATTCAATTATACCAAGAAGAGAAATACCCAACCACACCTCATTTTCTCTGTTTGAGCAAATCACTTACATAAGCCATAACAGAAACTCAGAACAGAAAGATGCCTGGAACTGCCCAGATCTGGAACTTCCAAGATAAAAAAGCAAGCTTACTAAATAGGTAAATAAATAAACGAACGAGGTGTGATTTCACACGTATCAGACTGGCAAAGACATGACAAGTGTGATAAAAGCAAGAATATGAGGAAATGGGAACCTGAACGCTTGCTGGGTGGAAAGGAGAATTGGTACGACCCTTTTAGAGGCAATTTTGCAAAATCTAATAGAAGTTCAAGATGGGTATAATCCACAACCCAGCAATTCTTCTTCTTCTAGTCACATGCCCTAGAGCAGTTCTCCCAGGCGCCCACCAAGAGGAAGGGACATAGATGTTTACTGTCATTGCTTATTACAGCAAACAACAAATCAAGCAAAAAAATCTAAGATCTAGCAATAGGGAAACTGACACATTACGATGCTTTCATAAAGTGAAATGGCTCATGGCAATTCAAACAAAGAAACCACAGCTACTTGTGTAAACACGGGTAAACTTGGAAACGCTACGTTGAATGAAAAAAAAAAGTTGGAAAGTCTTTGATAAAATAGACCATTTGTATGAATTTTTAGAAATTCAGAACAATCCACATGCTGTGAAAATCTCAGAAAGATCATTTAAATGGCACTGACCGACTCTGGGAGGGAGGGAAGGGAGGAATGATGGCTGCAGAACCATATCTGTAACACTGGGTTTCCTTTAAAATGCTCTAAAGCAAAATGACAAAATGTAAAAATTGCATTAAATCTTTCTGCTGGGCACCCTTCAGATACCATTTCATAAATGAGATTCTGGACCGTGGTCCTGTCGGCAACCATAATTCAACTCAGCAGCGGAAAGATTTGGGGGAAACTGGAGCGGTCACTGCTGCTTATTAGTGGAGGAACTCTGGGTGCTAAAAAATAAATGCGACGTCATCTGCATTGCCGAAGGAACAATACAACTCTTCATAATGAACAGTGTTCACATATTATTAAAAATTTCTTTTGTTTTTCCTAAAGAATTGTGACCTCAACAAGCTCTACCCAAGTAATCTCATGTTTGTCTTTTTAAAAAATAATGAATTGTCTAGTAACCTGAGAATGCATTTCCTACTGTTTTATCTGAAGTCTTATTAACAATAGTGGTTCTGTATTATTCATAATAAGAAACATAGAAATCTCCTGAACAGAAATGTGGGTTGCAGTTTCTGAAAAAGAGAAAAACGCTAGGGAAAAAACAAGCAAAAACAGACCTGGATTAGTTAGTAAGGAATTTGCTCACTGTTGTTTAAAGAGTATTATGTAATGGCATTGCTGAACCTGAGTAAGCTCTTATTATCACAGATGGTAAGGAAATTTCTCTCTTCCGTTTCCCCAAATGACCCTGAAATTGTAAATATGGTAATACTGAGTTTCAAAATTGGTAAAATAAAATTGAAATGTGCAGTAACAAGGGGAAACAAGGAGCGTCTATAGTTATTATTTATGTTTTCCAAACATATCATTAGCAGGAGTGACACTTCTAATAACAAGGTTTCTATTTACCCCCGCTGGGATAATAAACTAAAATATTCACTGCTAGTTCTATCATTCTTTAACAGAGGTTTTGCAGAGTGCCTGGACTGATCTCATTTGGGGGACGATCTGCAATCATTATATGAACCAACTCAACACAAATGATGGGGAAAGGAAGTCCTAAAGCATTTCATAGGTAGCTTCTGCCTTTCTCTTGCTTCCTGTCTTCAGAATATTCTTTCAGCCCATCAACACCGTATGATACAGTATTTGCTTGGTGTCCCATCATCCTCCTCCAAATATTTGTTCATAAATAAAAAGAAAGAAGAAAAGCAAACTGGTTCTGCAAGTACCTCCAGATCGCCCAAATTCATCCTGAGGAGACGCGGCCGTGAACCTCGCTGACCAGAGCTCCACAGGACTGGAGGGGAAAACACAGGAATTTAGATGAGCATATGAAAATATATTACGTAAAAGTGCCCCTACCAGTTTTCTTTTGTCGACATAGATGCTCCGCAGTGAGAATTCCCATTGTTCTCTCGGGTAATGAACACTGACAGAGACTCATCATTGCTTAATCACAGAACAAGGACACTACTCCTTGGGATACTGAGGGTTTACCTGAGTGACACAAGTTAACCCTTTGAAGACTACAAGTGCCACTTATAAATGTGCCCCCGACTCCTCAACCTCATACAAGGTTAATTCTCTGAGGTGCTGGTGCACAGAAATACCTGACTGAAGAACTGCCTTATTTAGTGCCTTAGGAAATTCTCAATTTTGTAACTAACTGATTCAATATGATGATATTTAAAACCAGGTTAAGTATCATATGCAGCTTACTATAATTCTAAACTTTGGCATGAAGACTTGAAAGTCTGGTTAAAAGGGGGCTCCCTTTTGGTTTCGTAGTTTGCAACTGGAACATTTCTCTTTCGAACACCACCAGAGCAGAAAATTCCACATTTTCCCAACAAGCATGGAAAACTAAATACAGAGATTTCTAGCTATCCACTTTCCATCACTTATTCATTCATTTGACTGTAAACGTTTGAGTGCCTCCTCTGTGGTCGGCCGAGCAGTAAAGGCTGTAAGCTGCACAGGCAGCAGAATCTGATACGCTGCTATCAAAAAGCATGGATGTTGGTGGAGAAAACACAATGGCTCAGAGAAAGGGAGATACAGTACCGAGTGGGTGAGAGGTTTTATACAGATGGAGGACGCAGTGCGGGGAACTGAAAAGAAATACGGCAGTGGGTCCTGGAGATACAGGGGTAGTAGGAAGAGTGTCCAGACAGAGGCTCCAAGACAGAGCCTGCTGCAGGACCAGCAAGAAGCCACTGCAGCTGAGAGGTGGGACGGGAGGGTGGGGGAATCATGGGAGGGGAAATCAGAGCGGAAGCAGGGGCCGCCATGCAAAGCCTTGCAGGTCAGCGTAGGAACGACATGGAAGCTGTTAGAACATGTTGAGGAAAGGGTGGACGTGAAGTAACTTATGCTCTGAAAGAATCACTCCATATACAAAGAGAAAAAGGGGAACTTGACAGGGAAGGAATGCACAGACAGCCCCTTAGCCAAGCCGGTCAAGGTCGACATCACAGAATGCTGAGTGAACACCACGTATCCTTGTTACGGTGTGGAGGGCCCTTCGCCTCTCGATGTTCTGGCCCAAGTCCCCAAACCCAACCTAATTGTGAGAAAACAGCAGACAAATCCAAATGGAGGGTCTTTCCACAGAATACCTGACCAGCTCTCCTCGAAACTGTCACGAAAGACAAGGAAAGAACACAGAATGCTCACAGCTCAGGGGAGAGTAGGAGACATGATGACTAAATGCAATACGGGATCCTGGATAGGATCCTGGGGCAGAGGAAGTTCATTTGTGGAAAAACCTGGGACGTCCAAGTACAGTCTCTAAAATTGCTAACGTGGTATTGCATCCATGTTAATTTCTTAGTTTTGACAAATGTACTGTCATGAAAGATGTTAACATTAGGGAAAGTTGGGCAAAGGATATATGGGAACTCTCTGTGGTATCTGCAATTTTTCTAAACTTTTTTATTCTAAAATAAAAAGGGTTTTTGTTAAAAAAAAAAAAGAGAGAGAGATACTCTGGCCATTTCACAGAGCCAAGTATGACAGCAAGAGGACTACTTAGATGTGAGCAGTGACCTAAAGGAGGTTGGGAGAAGTGGAGGTGATCGCAAGTGGGATGGTTTGGGACACATTTTGAGGGAAGAGCCCACGGAATTTGTTGATGGGCTGGAGGTCAGAAATGAGAGGGAAAGAGGAGTCAAGGCTGATTCAAAGCCCGGGGCCTGAGCCACAGGAAGCACGCAGGTGCCAGTGAGTGAGACGGGCCAGACGGCGCGTGGAGCAGGGTTCAAGGAAAAACCAAGAGTTCATTTTGGACGTCTGAAGTCTGAGATGCCTGTTAACAGCCTGACCAGAGAGGCAAAGTCAGTATATTGGAATGAATTAGTTTAGGGCTCCAAAGAGATCAGAGTTTGAGGTACAAATGGGGCATCATCAATGACAGGTATATAACCCCCATGAAAGTGACAACAAGCCCATACAGACTGAATGACTGGGTGTTCTGCAGGGAAAGAGGAAAGGAGGGAGGGAGGGAGGACAGAGGCACAGGGGAGGGAGGGGGGAGAGAGGGAGAGAGGGAGGACAGGGGCACGGGGCAGGCAGGGAGGACAGGGCAGGGAGGCGGGGAGGGAGGGAGACAGGGAGGGAGGGAGACAGGGAAGGAGGACAGGGCAGGGACGGGGGAGGGAGGGAGGTCAGCAGGCAGTCCGGTCCATCACCAGATAAAACTCCTGTAACCTATCTAAGGGCTATCACAAATCAAAAGGATTTTTTTTTTTTTTTTTTTTTTTTTGCGGTACGCGGGCCTCTCACTGTTGTGGCCTCTCCCGTCGCGGAGCACAGGCTCCGGATGCGCAGGCTCAGCGGCCATCATGGCCCACGGGTCCAGCTGCTCCGCAGCACGTGGGATCTTCCCGGACCAGGGCATGAACCCACGTCCCCTGCATCGGCAGGCGGACTCCCAACCGCTGTGCCACCAGGGAAGCCCCAAAAGGATTTTTGATGGAGCCTTCGCAGCCAGGATGGTGAACAGCCAGTGCAGTTGGGGTGGGAGTTTGTCATGGAATGGTATAAGTGTGCATGTGTGTGTATATACACAGTATAACACATACATACACGTATGTATTTCGCTCTGCACACTGTCTTTCCTTAAAAATAGGTGGCTTTTGAACCCTTGTACACTGCTGCTGGGAATGTAAATTGGTGCAGTCACTGTGGAAAACAGTATGAAGGTTTCTCAAAAAACTAAAAATAGAACTACCCTATGACCCAGCAATTCCGCTCCTGGGTATATATCAAAAAAGAAAAACCAAAACATTAATTCGAAAAGATACATACGCCCCAATGTTCATACCAGCATTATTTACAATAGCTTCTAGATACGGAAGCACCCTAAGTGTCCATCAACAGAGGAACGGATAAAAAAGATGGGGTATATAAACACAATGGAATACTACTTGGCCATAAAAAATAACCAAATAATGCCATTTGCAGCAACATGGATGGACTTGGAGGGTATTATGCCAAGTGAAATAATAAGTCAGACAAAAAAAGACAAATACTGTATGATATGACTCATATATGGAATCTAAAAATCCCAACAAACTAATGAATATAACAAAAAAGAAGCAGAATCATAGATACAGAGAACAACCTAGTGGTTACCAGTGGGGAGACAGGAGGGGGAAGGGGCAATACAGGTGTAGGGGATTCAGAGGTACAAACTATTACGTATAAAATAAGCTACAACGATATATTATACAGCATGGGGAATATAGCCAATATTTTATAATAACTATAAATGGAATATAACCTTTAAAAATTGTGAGTCACTCTACTGTACACCTGTAACTTATATAATGTTGTCCATCAGCTGTACTTCAATTAAAAAAAATAGGTTACTTTCCAAGATACTTGGGGATTCCTGAGATCTTTCATTATCAACCACATCCATTTATTTACAACCCATTTGCATAGCAAAACCCAGGTAACAAAGGGGCAATTTTCTATGCCAAAGGGCTTAATCTGGACATAACTACCACTGACAAGGGGTAATGACAGGGGGTGGATATTCAGCAAAACTCTTTTGGCTTAAGAAAATAATAAGCTCAATAAGTCAAACCTACCCCCAAAGGCAAAGTTCACAGGATTTAGTATGGCCAATGAGAACTTTTTCCCCTTTCCATTCAAGCTTAACACAGCATTCATGAGTCCCGCAGAGAGAGTTCTATATCATCGTTTAGGAGGCTGGAGAGTACCAAGCCACAGTCCCCATAAGATTCACTTACAGGGAGATTTGACTGCAATGAAATCTGAGGGTACATGATTCATGTTACTGTTTTAAGTGGGTCTTTTTCAAACTCTTAAATCATACAGAAACAAGAGGGGTACTTTATTCCACTTATACTTTTCTATGCTTCATCTGCTTATTTTTATACAGTTCTTCTCAGCTATTTCCCTAAGCTTTCAGAACTAATTTGAATGGAAACTTTCTGCTGGTGAGAGCACATCACATCTTCACCATGAAGATTTCCATCATCTCTCCTCCCTGTCGGGTACCATTTTCCTCTGTACAGTGAGGCATGAATTCAAGAAGCCACAAATAGTGATTCAGGTGTTGTCGTTTTTAAAGGATACTGCCAAATAAACAAATCTGGACTTAGGAAGGAGAGACTTTCTTAGAAAGGATTATTGCAAGGGAGGGAGGAAGGGGACTATTGCCATCGGGGAGAGTGACTACTGCAAGAAGGAAAATACTCTGACCCTAAGGACTGCAGCGCCTCAAAGGTTAGCGAGCAAGGGGGTTTCTATTATAAGAAGGAAGGAGCCGGGCTGGAAAGAACCAGGTGTGGTGAAGTGGATGAAAGGGTGGCCTGACTGGACAGTAGACCAGAGAATGGTTTACCTGGAGGCCAGCCTGCCATCAGGAGGGGCTGCCTGCAGGCTCAGGCTGAGGGTGGGACTTGGAGGCAGGAGAGAAGCTGAACCCAAGTTTGGTTCACAAGTGTCTTAGTCTGTTTTGGCAGCTGTAACAAAATGGCACCTTTATCATTTCACAATACATACCTGTATCAAATCATCACCGTAAACTTACACAATGTTACATGCCAGTTACATCTCAGTAAAGCGGGGAAAAGATACCAGAGACTTGGGTAGCTCATAAACAGTGGAAATTTAGCTCTCACAGCTCTGGAGGCGGGAAGTCTGAGATCAAGGTGTCAGCATGGTCAGGTAGGAGCCCTCTTCCTGGTTCACAGCTGTTATCCCCACAGGGTGGAAGGGGTGAGGCAGCTCTCTGAGGTCTCTTTTCTAAGAGCACTAACCCCATTCAAGAAGGCTCTACCTTCAGGGCTTCCCTGGTGGTGCAGTGGTTGAGAGTCCGCCTGCCGATGCAGGGGACGCGGGTTCGTGCGCTGGTCCAGGAGGATCCCACATGCCGCGGAGCGGCTGGGCCCGTGAGCCATGGCCGCTGAGCCCGGGTGTCCGGAGCCTGTGCTCCACAACAGGAGAGGCCACAGCAGTGAGAGGCCCGCGTAACACACACACACACACACAAAGAAGGCTCTACCTTCGTGACCTCATCACTTCCCAAAGGCCCCCACCTCCTAATGTCACCCCTTTAGGGGTTAGGATCTCTACACATGAACTTGGGGAGGGGACACCAACATTCAGGCCATACCAATGTGCATTCTGTCCCAACTGATCAGCGGGGACAAGCAGTTTGGCTAATCATTTGAGAGGCAAAGAATGGGAATTTGGAAGGACTGTGTCTGGCCTTGTCCTAGGAAACAGGGGAAGCAGGGGTGGGGGGCCATCGGTGAGTCCTAGGTGAACAAGGGGGACACTTGTGAATCCTACGTGAGTAATACAGGGATTGCTTCCTTACCATCAGCGATTTTCCAGAACACAGAGCGTGGAGATATTTCTTTTTTTTTTTTTAAGTGGATTTTTTTTACAATTGATTAATTTATTTATTTATTTTTGGCTGTGTTGGGTCTTCGTTTCTGTGCATGGGCTTCCTCTAGCTGCGGCAAGCGGGGGCCACTCTTCATCGTGGTGCGCGGGCCTCTCACTGCTGTGGCCTCTCCCGTTGCGGAGCACAGGCTCCAGACGCGCAGGCTCAGTTGTTGTGGCTCACGGGCCCAGTTGCTCTGCGGCCTGTGGGATCCTCCCAGCCCAGGGCTCAAACCCGTGTCCCCTGCATTGGCAGGTGGATTCTTAACCACTGCACCACCAGGGAAGCCCAAGTCATATATTTTCAATGCAAGAAAACTTCATAGACAGAAAAATAACACTGACATTACAATTATTAGGACTTTAGTGAGTCACTGTAACAATAATAATTTGGATGCCTCATATCGATTAAAAAGTAATGGCAGGGACTTCCCTGGTGGCGCAGTGGATAAGACTCCGTGCTCCCAATGCAGGGGCCCTGGGTTCAATCCCTGGTCAGGGAACTAGATCCCACATACATGCTGCATCTAAGAGTTCACATGCCACAGCTAAGGAGACCTCGAGCCACAACTAAGGAGCCCACCTGCCGCAACTAAGACCCAGTGCAACCAAATAAATAAACAAATAAGTAAATAAAGTAGTGGCATGTGTGTAGAAAATAGTGCAATTTAGAGTTTACGTTGCTCATTGAGAAGGTAGACATAAAATCACCCACGACCAAAATACGTAAGTAGGGTTGTAATTTTCAGTATAACTTTGCTACTTATGCTGCCTGTTTGAATTATGTATAATTTTATTTAGTTGCACAGTAAGTCTGTCACAGAGAAATCAAACAATCCCCTTATCTTTGTTATTAAAAGCTCTTATACACCTGAGAGATGACCCTATTAAATAAGAGAAAAATCAAGGAGAAACTTGGCATCCAATTTCTAAAGGAAGTCGAACTACACCACAGGTTACTGACTGAGGACTCTCTAACCACCTAGCAAAAGAAGCCATGTCCTAAGGCTTTCTGACGATCCTAACTTGGATTAACATTGCTTAATCAAGGCCAGTTGGATTCTAGAGCCTGGGCCTCTGTGTCCAAGAATCTAATTCAATGAATGCTGTAAGTAAAGGTGTTTAAGCTTCATTTGGACCCACTTAAGTTATAACGCTATTAGATAAGCTACATACATTTTTCAGAGAACACACAGAACCTACTTGCAGTGAATAGCATTTTTAGTAAAGAAATGATAAGGATTCCTCAAGAAAAAGATGGTGAACAGGTGCTCACAAGCAATCGAAATAAAAAGTGTTCACAAGTCATATCCAATACGCCAAATGCCACTTGTGCCAGTTTTACACCCAGTTGCAGCAGAGATTCAAGGAAGACGGTGCGAGAGGCGGCGTGAAGACTGCTCCTTGAGGACTGCTCCTTGGGAATTCCGTACACTGTTCTCCCAGCTGAAGTCTACAGCGGGATTCCCCGGAGCTAGAGCTAGTTAACATTTATTTATATTAGTGATAGTTACTGTGGCAAAACCTACAGAGGTTGGGAGAGTTACAAGTATTATTGTAGAGAAAGCACTATCAGACTATTTTCATCTAAAGGTTTGTTCAAGATTTTTGTAAGTGAAAACATTAGATTTTAATGCATGTTATAAACAGAGGGCATGCAGTCTCCTTAGATGAATGACATTTTATCAAGTTAGCTCTCCATTAACCTCCAGAAGATTATCTGTAATTCAACTCAACACAATTATTGAATGTCACAAGGCACTGTGCTAACTGCTGCAGATAGAAGAATGAAGTAGCATCCCTGCTGTCTGAGTGCTCACAGCCTAATGGAAAGACAGATACATAAGCAACCAATTAAAATGAAATATGATAAACGCTACTCACAGAAGAATAAGAAAACAAGTTTTGTTTGCCTCCCCAGAGGCTGAGGAAGATATCAGAAAGTTAAAGCCAAAGTGACATTTGAGTTGGGCATATAGTCTGCTGGGTTTAAAAAAAAAAATGGGGATGGATACTCCCGGCTGAAAGAGCAGAATAATTAAGGCACAAGGTATGGGAGTTGAGGATGTGCCCTGGGCACCACGATGAACCCAGCGCAGGTAGGCAGGTATAGCACACAACACATGGAGGAGAATACAGGGCAGGAGCTGGGAAGCCAAGGGCGGGACAAGGACGTGAAAACTCCCCCAGAGTGTATCCTCGTGGAGTGCTGTACCGGGATCTGTGTTTTACGGCCCATAGCTCAGTGTGGATGATGATGAGAATGAGGAAATGCTGACCGCACGGAGACCGCTCGGGGGACGAAACAATAAGGAGGAACGTCTAGGCAAGAGCGGTGCCGAGTACAAGGCAGGAAGATCTGAGAGATTTAGAGACTGCACTGAGGCGCCTGATGACCAAATGGAGGCGTGAATGCAGGAAGCAGGAGCCCAAAGACCGAAGCTCCTCGTTTAGGCAACTGGAGACTGTCACTACCCACTGAGCTACAGAATGCTGGAGGAGATGCACGTGGGGAGGACCCTGGTGGGGAAAGGTCATGTCATCTTCAGGGCACACTGACCTTGAGTAGGACATGGGACATCCAGGTGGATATATATGACCAGAGGCAATTGGGAAAGGACTCAGAAGAGGACCAGAGATGGAAAATAGACTTGAACACTATCATCACGTGGACTTTGATAAAGATCCAGCAGTTCTTTTAACACATCCCCTAGAAGAAGGGCAATTCAAGAAGCCCCAGGCAAGGTGTGAACCCGGTTTGGAAAGTGTTCTCCTCCTTCTCTCCTTCTTATGGTCCCCAAATCCCAGTTACTACCTCTCTCTTCCAGGAGAAATGTTTGCATGTCCCTGATTGGATTTTGGCATTTCTTTGCAATTCCACTGCAAAGTACTGGTCATTTTATTCAAAGCTGCTTCTCAGCTCATGCACTGAACCTCTCCCCACGGACAGACACTCACAGACCTCCTTAGCTCTGAGCTGCATCCCCCGGTCCCGACTTTGTATTTAATGGGGTGCAATGTGTACAACAGCTTCCAAGAGGAACATACGACAGTAATAAGAGGAGAGGGCCCAAGGCGGAACACAGGGAAACATCAACATTTTAACGAAGAGAAGAAAAGCTGGGGAAGGGGGCAGAGAGAGAAGCTCTGCGGAGACAGATGAGATGATAAGAATTTGTGGCCAGAGAACATTTCCAAGATATTGGTGTTGGCTGCTTGGGGTGAACTGGGGTTCACCTCTGCAACTCCTTTTTGCAAGGGGAACCATCTCTGTATCGTTGTCTGGAGCTCTGGCATGCGCTACTTACTATTTTCCGAGTATCTATTTGCCTTTTTTTTTCTTACTGACAGAATCCCATATTTACATAGACCAGCAATACTTCGAACGAACAGTACTCATTGTCATAACCTCCCTTGTAGCCGAAGGAGGTACGGGAGAAGGTGGGATGCAACACAGTTCTGGATGATGAGATACAGGGACAAGTCCCTGAGTCGGGAATCCATGTGCGAATCAAAAGATGAAACTTCACAGAATCTTGGCTTCCTCCTCCTCTGCTTGAATGTAAACCTGATATTGTAGGAACAGAGTCCGTGTTCTGACCATGAGACTGAAATCAACATGCAAAGAATGGCACAGCAAAAGGATAAAAGGATCATGGGTCCCTGATGGCATCTTTAAGCCACTGCCCTCAGCTTTAAACATCCTACTTCTAGACTTATTGCTTTGTGAAGGAAATGAAAACTTTTTGTGTTTAAGCTATTGCTAGTTGCCCTTTTCTTGTTACGTGCGGCCTTAAGCAATCCCAATTTATGTCTGAAGAAAGTGTACGGCCACGGCAATGGGAATCAGAAAGGAAGTAAGAGCTGTTGGTATGAAGGAAGTCAGAGGTGTGAGATTAGACTGTTCGAAGCGTCATCATATGAAGTTTGTATTCCACAGGAAGAAGGGGAGAGGTGAAGACACAGGACCACTGAGATCCCACAACTCCAGATAACGCTGTGAACACTGTATTATGTAAGTGGAACCCATAGTAGCATATACTTAGAGAAGGTTCTTCAAGCAATGTAATACATTTTTATTCTAGAACCTGCCTCAGTTATCCTAAGCTGAATTACAACGGAGACTTAGGCGGTCTTTACTAAAGCATTAGGTAAGCATCACCAAGCAACATGAGTGGGGCTTGGGACTCTACCTGCATAAGCAGAATCCAATGTATTGCCCAAGGTTGGAAAGCAAAGCTTTCGAATTTTGAGAGTGACCCGTTTGGAGACTCTCTCTCTCTCCCACGTTCTTTCCATAACCTCAATCCTCCCAGTCTTTCTCTTTTGAGCATGATTAAGCCTTCAGCCCTCCTAGAGAACTGCTAGCTCTCTTCCATGAAAAGGAACTCCTAGCTTTGGGTGAGTTTTGTGTCTCAAGCTTGGCTTTAGCTGGTACCTCCAAGGTCTCTCTGCAGGCTGTGCAAGGCTCTGCTGTGGCCAAATGTGGGCAGAGGAGAACGCAGGGCCTCCTCCAACAATCTCCTGGATCAGTTCCTCCGTGATTAACACTGACAGCATGCTCACGTCCCTCCCCCATTTGTTAATTTTCTATCCAAAGCGTGGCTTGTTCTCTTATCCAAGAAGGCATATTTGTCCCAGGAATATAATTTTGACAATATTCTTGATTCCAAGTGATCTCTTCTGATAAAAGAAGAGGAAGGTCTTAGTGCCTCTCACCACGTACTCGAGTACCAGTAATATAGGGAATATTCACTGAATGTCGGACTGTCGTCTCTTCTTACCCATGAAATCACAGCTGATTTCACCATTTATTATTGATGATATTTCACCCAATATTGGTTCATGTGATATTAAATACAGGACAAGTTAGCACTATGGTAACATTTTATTTGATTAAAACACTAAACCTTATTTATGTAATTTAGTGAATGTTAATTCACCTGATGTCAAACTATAACTTCACCTAGAGGGAATCTACTTAAGTAAATATTCTTTATATATTTTTCTTAAACAATGCAGGTCTTGCTTTGATTCCTATTTTTGGAAAATATGTATAATTACCACTTTGAAAATTCACAACTCTAGGGATTCAATGCGGTAATGGGGCTTAAGGAAGATAAGTTAGGAGAGAGCCACAGAGATGAGAAGCTGCACAGCCCCGTCTATTTCTGGGCAGGAAACGAGCAGAAAGGTAGACTGCCTGGCGAATATTATAATCATAATGAAACATAAAACTGAGCCCCCAGCTTCTCTTCATAACATGAAGAGTGACTCTAAGTCTGAGTCTTACTTTTTACTATTACTTTCTGGGTCTCAGATTCACATAACTTTAAAAATATGGTTATTAGATTTTTCTTCCCAAACTGCAAAAGTACGCTCATGGAAAAAAGGATAATAATACCAAAAAAGAAGACGAAGCAGCCAACATCCTCCTCTCTCCCCACCTAATTTTATAACACTCCCTGGTAACAGTTTTATGTGCCTTGTGCCAAGCTTTTCTCAATGCATATATTGTATACAAACAGAATTCTATTCCTTTCCATAAAAGCAGCTTATGAAATGTACAGCGAAATGCATTTTAATTTTTATAACACTGGAAATCTTATAAATAACTCCTGATTTTTACGTTCCAAAAAGTCAACTTTTGGTTTGCAAAATATGGATTGCATAGTTACAGGGGAGAAAGGAAAGTACCATCAATATCTGAACCAGCAATATTTGTGTTATACATTAAAATGCAATTGGTGGTGCATTTCTAAGAGATTCAATTCTGTCTTACACACACAAATACCCAGGAGAGTATTTCTAATACCCTTAAATAGCTAAACACCCTAGATCCTTCCAGAAGAGCACAGGTAACCAAATATGCCCACTAATCAATGTTCAACTAACAGGTGAATGAAATTCTATTTGGTGGTTGGTTGATTGAAAAATATCTGAACTGGATAATTTGAGTATGTTTGAATGTTTCTACCTGCCTTCTTTCAAATATCATTGAAATATTCTTAAGTTAAAACAGCTGCCTGGTTTTCATGCCCCAGGCAAAGCCTGCATAGAATAACTATTTCCTATTGTTTAAAGCATTTGAATTTTTAAAAATCCTCTTCTTCTCCTTCAGCATTTTCTTCAAAAAGTGAAGGGAAGTGTCCTCAACCAGTAACCTTGAGTGGGCAGCTCATGTTGAATTTACTTTGTATTCCCTTCATTCATACCCTTAAATGTAATTGGTTGGCTCTAATGCAGAAGTTCAGTAATATTCATATACTTATAATTTTTTTACTAATTTCCCCCAACATAATAAGCCAGGAAGAAAGCCCTCTAATTTCCTGTTTTTTTCTTTTTTCGTGGAAAAGTTACAAAGGCAAGAACAGGAAAGATTTAATAACTGGTCATTCTAAAAGATCATTGAAAATGTGATTTTAGGGTATCACAAGATTTTTACAAAGGAAAAGAAATACAGAACTTGCTCTTTAATGACTCATGGCTTTCTTTTAAATGGAAAGAATGAAATTCTACTGACATTCATTTTTTCGAGATCCCATTCCTCTCAGCATATATATCTGGCCAAAAATAACTCAGAAGCAGTGACCTTTCAATCTCTTGGAGCTCTGAGCGATGTCTTAAAATCTCTTACGAACGTCAGGGCTGCTAGGGCCTCGCAAGCAGAGCTGACCTCTGGCAGGGCAGAGCCTCTTCAAAGAAGATTAGAGGAGCTGTGCCTCAGAAGTGGGTATATCCCAAGACCACTGGGTCAGTTAGCTGTGGCTGCATAACAAATGTCCCCAATCTCAGTGTCTTAAAGCAACAATGATATATTACTTGACTGTGCGGGGTGACTGGGTACTTCTGCTGGTCTTGCCCAAGCTCATTCATGCAGCAGCAGTTATGAGCTGAATGTCCTGAGGGCCTTACTCAACCGTCTGAAGCTTTTGTGGAGACGCTAGGATGGTGGGGATGGCTGGCCTCCCTCTCCATGTGGTTTCTCATGCCTACCTCCTCAGAAAGGGTAGTCTCAGGATTCTAAGAGTATAAGAGTGGAAGCTGAAGAATGTCTGGAGGTCTAGGCTGGAAGGTTCACAGTGTCTCATTCTGCTAGTCAGAAGAAAACTACCTGACTTGAAGGGGTGGCATAAGAGACCCCACCTCTTGATAAAGGAGTTGCAAAGACTCCGAGGCCATTTCAATTCATTTTCAAAAAATTAAAAATCCCTCACACCTCCACCCAGCCCAATCCCATCCAAGCCTGGACAAAAAAAATGATGATGAACTAAGAGCCTCCGTCACCTTCCAGGACTTCGATACAACCACCCTAAAGCAGGATTTTCTACGGCACAGTCTTCCAAGTGAAGCGGCAGAAGAAGACACAATGCAGTGCAATACGATACACCACAACTGTAAACAATGAAGGGAAAGTTTAAAAGGCATGTTTATTTGGAGTAGGAACCACAGTCGGACAACATAATTCTACAGAGCTTTGCATTTATAGAAATCATTTGTGAAGTTTGGTGATTCCTCACGTGATATCTACCGGTAAAAAACAAAACGAAAAAACAACTGTTTATAAATGCAAGAGACATCTTCAGTGAATCCCTTCATATCACTAATTCCCAATTGATAAATGACAGGCTACAGACAGTTGGTTTGTATATTTCTACACTTACAAGAAGAGTTCATAATGGCTCATTACAGCCTCCCCATCAATAAACAGAGTCACTATAACCCACCTCACAGGATCTGCTTGATAATTAGATATGTTACTATGTGCCAATTTCACTGAACAGTGTCTGGAACATAAGTACTCTGTAACATTTAGTGTGATAATAACTATTACGAACGTTACCAAAAGAGTTTATCTTTTCAGTAGTAGTAAATTTTGTATTTAATCTCAGAAATCAGGAAAACAATTCATTTTTGCTTTTCTCTAAGATATAATAACAAAGGTTGATGTACGTAGGGTATAACACACGCACACACGCACACACACGCACACACACACACAGGCAATCTGAGCTGCCTCAACCACAACCTTTGGAGTGAAGGAGATGGAACTTGCCTTCGGAGTCACTTAATTTAATATATACATTGCTTGCCTTATGCCAGGGGCTGTTCTAGGGAGTTTACAGACATTGATTCATTTGCTCCCCAGAACAAACTTATAAAGTGGGTCTTTCATTATCTACACTTTAAAGACAAAGAAATCAAGGCACAGAAAGGTCCACGCCAGTAAATGAAAGAGCTGTGACTGCAGCACAGATGGTTCTGCCATGAGCATCCACTCTCTGGCCTGGATTCCCACTCTACATCCTGGCTGACCAACTCCTCATTCGAAGCTCTGCATGGCTATGTAGCTAGCAAGGTATGTTCTCGGTTGAATTAAAATTCCGTGAGAACTAAGGTACTGGAGAATGCTATGTGTGGCACGGGCCTAAAAACTAGCAATTGAGGGATGAAAAAACAATTATAAACAACTGTGAGAGGGCTTCCCTGGTGGTGCGGTGATTAAGAATCCACCTGCCAAGGCAGGGGACACGGGTTTGAGTCCTGGTCTGGGAGGATCCTACATGCCACGGAGCAACTAAGCCCATGTGCCACAACTACTGAGCCTGCACTCCAGAGCCTGCGAGCCACAACTACTGAGCCCATGCGCTACAACTACTGAAGCCCGCACATCTAGAGCCTGTGCTCTGAAACAAAGAGAAGCCCGTGCACCGCAACCAAGAGCAGCCCCCGCTCGCTGCAACTAGAGAAAGCCCGTGTGCAGCAACGAAGACCCAACGCAGCCAAAAATAAAATAAATTAATTAAAAAGAAAAACTGTGAGGCTTTGTTCTAGATGTTCAATTGCTCTATTGTAAAACATGTATCAGAAAGCCCGAGGGGGAGGGGAGAGTTGGAGGGCGCTGGGGTTCAGGACTATAACTTCAAATTCATCTGCCCTTAGACTCAAATTTGGCCGAGAGGGACAGTGCATTATACACTCATATAACTGTCCAATTCTTGCTTCTGAACCCAAACACGCTGGTGACAAGAGGCGGTGCTCTGAGGATCGGTGTCTTTCCATGTGAAATGGGAACAAAGAAAGAATGGAGGAGTGCAATTCCTCAACTATTCTGAAAACAGGACGTGCTTCGTGTGTGCTTATTAACGTTTTAATGTTTCTCTGCAAAACGCTGAGAAATACACGGTGATGGAAACTCCGCTTTGGTTTAAATTAAAATTGAAGATGAATCACAGAAGCTAAGGTTTACTAGGCCCCCTCTTCTCGGCCCTTACATTTATTCTTCAGTTCCCTGCAGTTACAAAAAACTCTGCAGCAAATGGCATTCCTTCTCCCATGGAGCCAAAAAAGTGCTGGAGTTCTTGGCGGCAAGCGGCTCACTTCCAGGAGAAAGAAACTCCTCAAAAGAGACAGCGTCTGGTGCTAAGAATTTAGCCCACAATCCTCAATTCAAACAGCATTCAGAAAAGCAAAGAGGGCCCCTTCTTCTGTCTTATTGTCATGAAATTTAGAAGTAAAGTTAATTTGAGAGTCTGGCTGAGCTGCCGGTAACCTACACCCACATCTCAGTGGAATGATAAAAGGCACACTCTTGCTAAAATGAGTTTATGCCTTAAGGTCATTTTAATCCCAGTGGTCTATTCCAAAGAGCAGAACATTCTTTAAAAGCTTTATATTGTGATTAGATGATTGGGGTTTTAGGGTTTAAGTGGTACTTTTCCTTCAGCAGAGATCTGCAAAAATTGAATAACTTTTCAACAAATATTTGCCTGAAATGAAAAAGCTTTCCTTTTTCTTAGTGTGACCACAACCTTGACCATATGATCATTAGACTCGGCTGTTTTCAGACAGCTTGGCTTACCCAGGCAAGCAAATGCAATGAAAATGCCTTTATCCAAAAATACACATTTTCTAAGGCAGGTTTTGAGCACAAGCTAATTTCACCAATTCACTTAGGGCGAATCGGCCGCACGAGACGAAATTATTAAGAGCATCTCCTAGTACAGGGCCATACTTTCAGGAGACTGAATCTCCTTGGGGAGACAGTCTAGGCTCCTGGCTCACAATTTTGTGTCAGGACAGCCTCGAAGGTTACGCAGTGCAGCCCACGATTTTTTCCAACAACACAGGTAAGTCTCAACTTCTGTCTCTGACAATATGGAAACTAAACTTGAGACGCTGTCACGACAGAGCATGTAAAAATGCCACATAAAATACAACCCACATTCTTTTCAATGTTTAGTTTTACTCGGGAAACAAAAACAGTAAGGACATCCCCCAGGGACTCAAAAATGACAAGGACATTGCAAACAAAGTCCTGAGTAAGAGTCTGTGAGCACCTCCAGAGCCAGGAGAGTGCTGGCATCCAGTTAGAATGCAGGGCCCCGTGGAGGGCTGGGGCCCGTGGGGAGGGGCAGTGGGTACACTCAGAGACACGCACCCTCTGGCACCCACTGTGGGCTCTGGTGTGGAAAAGGGTGAGCACGAGTATTAATAAGTGAAGGTCTCTCCTTTTACGGGCTGAGAATTCAAATCATGACATCCTGTGTGGTCTGGTGACACCCATGCTAAGATTTTTGTTTGTTTGTTTTTTGTGGGGTTTTTTTTGCGGTATGCGGGCTTCTCACTGCTGTGGCCCCTCCCGTTGCGGAGCACAGGCTCCGGACGCGCAGGCTCAGCGGCCATGGCTCACGGGCCCAGCCGCTCCGCGGCATGTGGGATCTTCCCGGACCAGGGCACGAACCCACATCTCCTGCGTCGGCAGGCGGACTCTCAACCACTGTGCCACCAGGGAAGCCCTAAGATTTTTTTTTCAAGTGGTCCTGTGATGCCAGGATGCCACACATGGAATCAATTTTTCAAGTCTTTGCTCAAGTCAGCTCGTCAGCGAGGCCTTCCCTGTCACAGGATGACACATGCGCTCCCCGGAGCTCCTTTTCCCCCTAGCCCTCGCTGCCTCCCAGCATTAAGTTATGTATGTTACTCAACTGTTGGGTTGTTTGCCCGTCTCCACCACCAAGACTGGAATTTCTAGGAGGACCGGGGCTCTGTGCCTGCCTGAAGGAGGCGCCCCGAGTGGTCTCTGTTACTACTAGCACCCGCACGTACCGGATAATCACGGGACGGGACGCATCTGAGTGACACTGCCGCGCCTGTCTGGGCAACGGGGTTAGATACCCGCACTTTCCTGAACTCACTGAGACTTTTCCAGTGAGCGCTGGGGCTGGCGGGTAGATTTGAACCTGGCTATAGCAAAGTGAAATAAAGACACTGCACGCTTGTGTGAGCACAAAAAGGAACCGTGAGGTGGGCGGGAGCAGGGGGATTTCGAGGAGTGAGGAAAAGCGCAGCGTGGGCGGGTGTGGGAAACGCAGACAACACCTCACAGGCCTAGCCCGGGCCCAGGATGGAAGGCACAGCCACACAGGAGCCTGACGTGTCTGAAAGGAGGCGACGCCACAGTGGGCGTGAGATGAACAAGAGGTTTTAATTATCCTTCCGAGAGAGTCAGGTATTGACAGAGAATGCCTGAGTAATGCAGAACTAGAGCAGGGCCTGGCATGGTGGGTTTTTCCCCAACTGAAATGCAAACGTCAGCTACTCATCAACCAAGTTCGCTATCTTTCTTCCACAGGGGCCCCAGAGAGCAGCTAAGAAGATGTAGTGGCCAAGCCCAACAGTCTCCAACAGACTCCAATCCCCGTGCTCAGAACACAGAGCTCCGTCTACGAGCCCACGACTCAGCGTGCTCTGAGCTTTCCAGGAATTGCAGAAAAAAGTGAAGGACTGGCAACGCAAACACCCTCGTGATAGTGATTAATTTTTCACGGTCTGACACTGACCAGGCATTCTTCCTCATCCACATTTCCTCCTTCTTCACGTGCAAGGTCTGGTTTCCCCTTTTACTGCTTCCTTAATTCGCTGGTTGCCGCTCTCCACAGGTGTCTGGTAACTAAATTCTCTCCAACGATTGTCTTCCCTGTATCTTACACATGTGAAAGACATTCCCTGTCGAATTTTCGTCCATCTAAAGTTTTCCTGAGAGAATCAAAGCAAAGATCTGACACTTGCCTTGCTTGCTGTTTTTGCTTTTTATTTTGAACACTCCATTTATTTCAACTAACCGCAGACACAAAAAGTGCCTTTCCCCCACTGCTTGTCATCCATTTCTTATCTCATCTTCTTTGCGATGCAGTACCATTTAAAAAAAAAATCTATTTTACTTTCTAAATCGCTTTCAAGGAGGGCTGTTACAAAGTAAATGCAAATCTGGAATTCCTCGGTATACGCTGGAGGCTTTCCCTTTCCATTGTATGCCTTGATGAATTAACATATAAAGAAATCCCTCTGGAAATACATTTATCAAATTTGGTACCACAAAATATGAGATGCCGTGTTTAGCAAAGCACCTCAATACCTGTAATCAAGAGCCACTGTTTCGTGCTCCAAGACAAAGAATCTACTTTCCTGGACTGTATAACATAAAAGAGCTCTTTTCAATTCATACTTGAGATGCACACCATTCGATGTACATTGTGCCTGAAGAGAAGCGGGCTGTGATTCAGTGTCGCCAAACTCCGCGCATACAAATGACCAGGAGCAGCTTCGTGACAATCGGGGTGAGAGACACCATCTTTCTGGGGTTACAGAGGGTGGTGGCCAAGAGCGGTGGCTCGTTGAGGAAATGAAGAAAGCTCTCAGAGAACACTACCTCGTGTGGAATGCAGAGCTACAGCTGGCCAAGACAGAAGCACCTGGAGGTTTGGTTGGGTGTTTTACTCCAAGGTAGGATCTATATTCTGTTCAGGGCTCAGAAGAGGTTACTGTGGTAGGCTGAATAAGGGACCCCCAAAATATGCATATCATTATCTCCAGATCCTGTGGATATGTTATGTGACACAGCAAAAGGAACTCTGCAGACGTGACTGAGTTGAGAACCTAGAGATGGGGAGAGGAGCAGGGATCACCTAGGTGGGCCCAACGTCACCACAAGGGTCCTGATAGGAGGGCGGCAGAAGGGAGATTTGACTCCAGAAAAGGAGTATCAGAGAGATATAGCATGAGAAAGATCCAGCCAGCCACTGCTGGCTTTGAGGATGGAGGAAGGGGCCACAAGCCAAGGAATACAAGCGGCCTCTCGAAGCTGGAAAAGGCAAGGAAACAGATTCTCCACTAGAGAATGATCCAGAAGAAACAGCCCCAATGACACCTCGATTTTAGCTTAGTGCAGCAGTGAGGGTGCTCAGAGAAACAGGACCGGTGGGAGATTTACAATGAGGGACTGGCTGACATGATTCTGGAGGCCGAGAAACGCCGTGATCTGCAACCTGCAAACGGGAGACCCAGGAGAGCCAGTGCTACAACTTGGTCTGAGTCCAAAGGCCTGAGAACCAGGAGAGCCGCTGGTGTAAATCCCAGTCTGAGGGCAGAGGCAAAGATGAGCTGAGACGTCCCAGCTCGAGTAGTAAGGCAGGAAAAAACAGGGATGAACTCCGCCCTCCTACACTTTTTGTTCCATTCAGGCCTTCAACATATTCATGATATCCACCCACCCTGGGGAAAGCCATCTGCTTGACTTTGAGTTCACGGGTTCAAATACTAATCTCATTAGGAAACACCCTCCCAGGCACAGCCAGAAGTAACATCCGGACACCCCATGGCCAGTGAAGTTGACACAGAAAATAAACCTTCACACCCAGTGAGACCAACTCTGGACTTGTGACCCCAGAACTGTAAGATAAGATGTTTCTGTGGTTTTAAGCCACTAAGTTTGTGGTAGTTTGTTACAGCAGCAACCAAAGCGATGTCTCGGCATCACGGCAGCCTGGCTGTTAGGAGCTGCGGACAGGAAGCAGGCTGCCTTGATGTGGACCCATTCTGCCACTTACTAGCTTTTGGCCTTAGGCAAGTTTCCCAAACTATTATCCTGAAAGAGGATAATATGGGTATAGACCTGTCTGGTTTGGAGTTCCTCAGAAGCAGACCCTAAAACAAGGATTCACATGCAAGAGTTACTTGGGAGGTCCAGAGGATGTCCATGGGGGTGGGGAAGAGATACACGGAAGGGAAAAGCAAGCACAAGTTGTATCATTAAGCCACCTACCACCTGGGCTCCTGACACTTAATCCCTCAGGGAAGGTCTGGTAAATGGTGCAACAGCTCCTTCAGAATTACCCCAATTTCCCCCTCGCCCTACCACCCTCTTCCCCACCCCCCAACATGCCCCAGGAGTGAGAGACTGAGGTATTTAACGCAAGTCCCTGAAAATCATTGGTTGATGACTGTTCCTCTAGGTGTTAATTCCCCATTGCCTCCTACCTAGAGGATGGCCAGAATGGCCTTCGGTCTATCTGGTTCAAAAAAAAAGGAGAGAGAAAGAGAAAAAAAAAGAGCACAGAGATGCCGATGGTGGCAGCTGGCTGTCAGACAAGTAGGTGGAAGGGATACAGGAGGGGGCTGAGTGTCTGCTGCAGCCTTTCACGTGGTGGTCGGAGGATTCATTCCATGGTTCCATCTTTCCCTCACTCAGAGCCTAGCTCACAGTAGGCGTTTAATAAAGGTTAGTGATCTTAACCGCTAGGTCCCTTTTCTCTGTGTCCCCAAGGCACCCCAACTGTGGTGCTTAGCGACCTGTGCCGTAAATACCTGGTAGCTTCAGGTTGCCCTGACGCAACCGTAAGCAGCTGGGGGGCAGCAGATGGCACTTCTTCATTCGCTATACAAATGCTCAGTGGGGCATGGTAGCAGCGTTATAAATGTCTGTTGAGTGGCTGCTGCATGAATAGTATGTGGAAACCCAAAGCACTTGGCAATAGGAAGAAAGGACATTTAAGAGTGAAGCACGGGCCACAGTTACCATGTGACCCAGCAACTCTGCTCCTAGGTGTATACCCCAAAATGCTGAACAAGGCACGGATGTCCACTGTCACCACGTATATTCAACATAGTTTAGGAAATCCTAGCCACAGCAATCAGAGAAGAAAAAGAAATAAAAGGAATCCAAATTGGAAAAGAAGAAGTAAAACTCTCACTGTTTACAGATGACATGATGCTATATATAGAAAATCCTAAAGATACTACCAGAAAACTACTCGAGCTCCTCAGTGAATGTGGTACAGTTGCAGGATACAAAATTAATACACAGAAATCTGTTGCATTTCTATACACTAACAACAAAAGATCAGAAGGAGAAATCAAGAAAACAATCCCATTTACCACCACATCAAAAAGAACAAAATACCGGGCTTCCCTGGTGGCACAGTGGTTGAGAGTCCGCCTGCCGATGCAGGGGACACGGCTTCGTGCCCCGGTCCGGGAAGATCCCACGTGCCGCAGAGCGGCTGGGCCCGTGGGCCATGGCCGCTGGGCCTGCGCGTCCGGAGCCTGTGCTCCGCGGCGGGAGAGGCCACAGCGGTGAGAGGCCCGCGTACCGCAAAAAAAAAAAAACAACCTAGGAATAAACCTACCTAAGGAGACAAAAGACCTTTACTCTGAAAACTATAAGATGCTGATGAAAGAAATCAGAGATGACAGAAACAGATGGAAGGATATACCATGTTCTTGGATTAGAAGAATCAATATTATCAAAATGACTATACTACCCAAGGCAATCTACAGATTCAGTGCAATCCCTATCAAATTACCAATAGCATTTTTCACAGAACTAGAACAAAAGAATTCTAAATTTTATATGGAAACAAAAAAGACCCCAAATAGCAAAAGCAATCCTGAGAATGAAAAACGGAGCTGGAATAATCAGACTCCCTGACTTCAGACTATATTACAAGGCTACAGTAATCAAAACAATATGGCACTGGCACAAAAACAGAAATATAGATAAATGGAAGAGGATGGAAAGCCCAGAAATGAACTCATGTACCTATGGTCAACTAATCTATAACAAAGAAGGCAAGAATATATAATGGAGAAAAGACAGTCTCTTCAATAAATGGTGCTGGGAAAACTGGACAGCTATATGTAAAAGAATGAAATTAGAACACTCTCTAACACCATACACAAAAATAAACTCGAAATGGATCAAAGACCTAAATGTAAGGCCGGATGATATAAAATTCCTAGAGGAAAACATAGGCAGAACACTCCTTTACATTAATTGAAGCAATATCTTTTTTGATCCACCCTCTAGACTAATGAAAATAAAAACAAAAATAAACAAATGGAACCTAATTAAACTTAAAAGCTTCTGCACAGCAAAGGAAACTATAAACAAATCGAAAAGACAACCTACAGAATGGGAGAAAATATGTGCAAATGAAGCGAAAGACAAGGGATTAATCTCCAAAATATACAAACTGCTCATGTAGCTCTATGTAAAAAAAAAAAACAAACAACCCAATCAAAAAATGGGCAGAAGATCTAAACAGACATTTTTCCAAGGAAGACATACAGATGGCCAAAAAGCACCTGAAAAGATGCTCAACATCACTAGTTATCAGAGAAATGCAAATCAAAACTATTATGAGGTAACGTCTCACACCAGTCAGAATGGCCATAATCAGAATGTCTACAAACAATAAATGCTGGAGAGGATGTGGAGAAAAGGGAGTCCTCCTACTGTTGGTGGGAATGTAAATTGGTAAAATCACTATAGAGAACATAATGGAGATTCCTTAAAAAACTAAAAGTAGAACTACCAAATGATCCAGCAATCCCACTCCAGGGCATATATCCAGGGAAAACCATAATCCGAAAGGACACATGCACCACAATGGTCATTGCAACACTGTTTACAATAGCCAGGTCATGGAAGCAACCTAAATGTCCATCAACAGAGGAAAGGATAAAGAAGATGTGGTACATATATACAATGCCAATATTACTCAGCCATTAAAAAAAGGAATGAAATAATACTATTTGCAGCAACATGGATGGACCTAGAAATTATACTTAGTGAAGTATGTCAGACAGAGAAAGACAAATATCATATGATATCACTTACATGTGGAATCTAAAAAAATGGTACAAATGAACTTATTTACAAAACAGAAACAGACTCACAGATGTAGAAAACAAATTTACGGTTACGGGGGGAAAAGTGGGGGAGGGATAAATTGGGAGATTGGGATTGACACACACACACTACTATATATAAAATGAATAACTAATAAGGACCTGCTGTAGAGCACAGGGAACTCTACTCAATACTGTGTAATGGCCTACATGGGAAAAGAATCTAAAAAAGAGTGGATCTATGTATATGTATAACTGATTCACTTTGCTGTACACCTGAAACTAACACAACATTGTAAATCAACTGTACCCCAATAAAAATTTTTTAAAAAACAGTGACTCCAGCAGATACTTGTACACAAATATTCACTGCAGAACTATTCACAATAGATGGAAACAACCAAAAGATTTACAAAGAGATGAATAGGTAAACAAAATGTGGTCCATTCACACCAAAGAATATTAGTTGGCCATAAAAAGGAAGGAAGCACTGATATACTCTATGACATGACTGAACCTCGAAAGCACTGTGGTGAGTGAAAGAAGCCAGTAACAAAAAATGCACATACTGTATGAGGCCATTTATATGAAATATCCACAACAGGTAAATCTATTGAGATAGAAGGTAGATCAGTGCTTACCAGGGGCTGGGGTGGGAGGTGATGCGGAGTGAAGGCCTAATGGGGACAGGGTTTCATTTTTAGGCGATGAAAAGGCTCTGGAAGTAGAGGTGAGGATTGCGTAATCCCATGAATGTACTAAATGCCACTGAGCTGTTCACTGTGTAATGATTTAAACGGTCAATTTTTAATTCACGTGTATTCTACCTCATTAAAAAAGAAAAAAAGCTCAAGTTAGAAAAACAACACTCTTGATGCCGGGCAACCAGACTACTATCTTCCCATTTCTGGGAGCAGAGCGCTGTGAAAATCTCAGAGTTTAACAAGAAGCAAATTGGGTTTGAATCCTAACTCTCCTCACTACCAGCCAGGCGAGCTGGGTTTGAGTGTCATTTTCTGCCAGGTGGAGAGGGCTACATTCCAGGATTGTTCGGAAGCATAGAGGGAGAAACAGATGAACACTCCTCGCACACAGTAGGCTCTTTAATGAATGTGAGCAGATGGCTGTCCTGACCGGGGTGACTCCCTGCTACGCGGCAGTGTGTCCAGTCCTTCTGGACTCAAGACAAAGGCTCACATTCTGCAGAATGTATCTAACACCTGCTGCAGTTTTTGTTGCCCTTTTCCAGGTGCAGGACTCACACGTCAGACACCATCCTTCATTTACGGAGAGCAGCGATAGCCGAGTCTCACTGAAGGGCCACCCATGTAGCAGGAATACTACCCTGGCCGTATTTTCAGACCATGCAACCGACGGTGAGCCCTCGGCCTCTACTTAACTCACCGGATTGATTTCACAATCCCTGGCTTACAAAGAACGCCAAAACAAGGCCCTAAAAAGAAAGGTGGAATGATGGATAGCACAGGCTTTGTCATCTTCCGCAAATGTCAGACGTACCTGGCTGAGTTTATGGTCTTAACAAAGGTCTAGCTACAGTTAAACTTAGTGTATCCCTTTAAACCAACTGGCAAAACCAATGGATTAAGACCGCCCAACCCTCAATGCTGCTTTGCCAGCCTTCCCAGGTCTCCCAGGAAGGCCTGTAAAAGCAGGAAAAGCCCTCCCAGACTCCAGCGTCCTGCCTTTGCTTCCTCTTTAAAATGCAAGCAAAACTTTTCTAATGGGCTCATAGAGGTCAGCCCTCAGCTGTTGTATGCAGCTCCCATTACATTTAGATTATTGAAGGCTTTCCCTGTCACTGTCAATTTGCCAGGCTCACTGAGAACAAGCAACATTCCTATTAAATTGAAGAAGCATTTAAGAAATATCAACATGAGGTCTAGATCCCTCCCGCTACTGGATCCAGTAGCGGTTCTCAACCTGGGGTCATTCTGCACCCCCCAGGGGACCTTGGGCAATGTCTGGAAACGTGTTTGGTTCTCAGGACTGGGGATGGACGTTGCTACTGGCATCCAGTGGGGAGAGGCCAGGGATGCTGGTAAACATCCTACCGTGCCCAGGACAGCCCCCAGCACCAATAATATGGGTCCCAAATGCCACGTCCTCCAAGGTTGAGAAACCTTAACTTGGAGGAGCAGTCCAATGATTGAAACATGTATCTCACTGGCCCCCAAAGGGAAACCCATAAAGCGATCGATTTTTCAAGCACCTATTCATTCCTCATTTATTTGGTCATTCATGAATTTGTTTCTATGCTGAATCTAACTGGGATTCCCCCATTAGGTTGCTATAGAGCCTCTCTAAGCGTTTCTTCCCTTTTTTCCTCCAAGAGGTTGCTAGGAAGAGAGAAAAGTCTGTTTGTTGTCCGTAGGATAACGGACAGCTTAGTCAGGCAGAGCTCCAGCCATGCAGTTTGGCTATTATTTTTTCTTTAGAGAGATAAATCAGATTTACACAGTAAAATATCTAAGCAGGGTTTTTGTTTATTTGTATCATTCTTCAATTTCAGGAGAATGTCTGTCCACGTGACATCATCTGACGAAAGAGAAATGAAAGTGAAATCCTTAAGGAGGCAATGAATTTGCTCCCCACAGAGGGGCTGAGTCCTATCACGCCACGGGTCCAGCGGGGTGTGTCCATTCCAGACTCACAGAGCAGCCAGCAGAGCAGCACTTCTCAACCGTGCATACACCGGGGTCACCTGCAGAGCCTGCTACCAGGCAGACCCCTGGGCCACCCCAAAAGGCCCAGGCAATGAGCACTCAAGAAGGAGCAAGTGTCTGTACTGACCCAATATCAACTGAGCAAGGGTCTGTACTAACCCAATACCAATTGAGCAAGGGTCTGTACTAACCCAATATCAACTGAAGGGACGCGTAGGTCAGGACACACTGTCCACAGAAGCTTCTCATCATCCCAAGCAGCCTCCTTTAAGGGTGCACTCCAGGCTCTGAATTGCTTCTTCCTGATTCTCCTATTGTTTTTTGTTGCACATCACGTGCAGTGAAAGGGAAATCCCAGGGGGGCGGGCGGGAGGGGGGAGTTGAGGTTGAGGGCAGGATGGGTGAAGAACGTAGCACAGGGAGCATGTTTGTCTGTGGAGACAGTTCCAGAGTGTGATGGTTGTTGGTTCGCCCCTTCCATAAGACGTCTCCTCAGGCACGGGTGACTTGATTAGAGGTTTGCTGATCCACATGTTCATAAAGCTGGGCACCGGGTGTTGTCTATGCATCTGTGAAGGGCAATGCTGAAGAGACTGACATTAGTCTGCATTTATACAGAAATGATCTGTCAACCTCCAAGTAAACAGAATCGGCCCATGTGCTTATCACATTTGGAGCAGGGGGCTGTGAAGTCAATGGTGTGTCCTGGAGGAAGCCGCAGAGGCAATGATTTCTCTACAGGCAGCACAGGTCCATTTTATGTGCAATGCTGACTTCTAAACCAGTGACTGAACGATGGGCATATCCATGGCAGACGAACTTAGAGCAAGGAGCACTTGGACCAGGCTTGTCTGTGGTAGCTCAGCAGAGCATCCGATCTCGATGTGAGCTCCAAACTTGCAGGATTTATTATTTCTCCTCCCTTCAATTGTCAAGGAGTAAATCTACCTATGAGACAACGGCATAACTGGTAGTTTTACTGAGTAATACAGAATATTCCACACTTCTAGTCCGTCCTCACAAAGAGAATATGAAGATCAGTTGCCTTAATATCTATGGAGCGTGGAGCTAAAAATGTACCACAGACAGGTTTGGAATGGGCTGCCATTGCTTTCACTTGGTCAACCCAGTTACAAAAGTTCACAGGGACACCAGACTGGATTTAGAGAGTTAATGTTTTCGGTATCCCTCATTCAGTGAGTTTATTATTGAAATATCTACCATTTCTTCACTGTCCATCCTAAACGAGAGACGTGATGGTCCATGGTTTCTTTAAGGAAGGTAAAATAACCAATGTTTTGATGTACTGAATAGTTACTTTAGCTTCTAACCTCTAACCAAGGGCGCCGGCAAAGGCTCTTTGCCCCTGGCTTGGGAGAGGAATGTTTTTCAAACCTGGCTCTGTTAACCCCAGATGCATCCTTCCTGATAACGTGGCAGGCCCAAGACCTGTGGGAATCGACTCAAAGAAGCACCGTCGGAAGAGCCCAAACCATTGGTGTGCTCAGCGGTGTAGACTCTCAGTGGGGATGCTGGGCGGGGCGGGAAGTATGAAGACATCTCAGGGGTAGTAGGACAACCCATTCTTTCATCCACCCGCTCCCACCCACTCCCAACCACTCTCCCTCATCAAGTGAGAAATAATGTGCCCATTCCTTACATTTTTGTTCTCCTGAGATTGCTATTTCTGTGGCTTGACTTTTGCCAGGTCAAAACAAAAATGAGCGTGGATCAGAGAAAAAACAATTCACTTACGGTGATGGGAAATGTTATCTAACATTGGACAATAAATGGAATGAAAGCAAAATAAATGGTAATAAATGAAGATGGCTGTGAAATAACCAGATAAGCAGATTCCTCTTTGCTTAGTATAAGTGGCATATTTCTCCAAAGCCTTTATCTCCGGTGAACCCTACAACAAGAGGCAGCGAGATTAAAGATCTACTCAAGGGCATACAGCCATCAACTGGGACTAGTGGGAGGAGACGGAACCCAGACCCCTCCTAAACTCCGGGTCCTCATTTGTTTTCCACTGAGCCATGTGATATTCATCTATTTTTCTATCTATCCATCAACTTATCTATTTTAGCTAGAATTGTATATCACTACCTGGAATAGGCAGAAATGTAAAAATCACACTTCTCAGAAGTGACGTATCATAAACCAAGTATGCACATGTAGGACCTAAAATGAGACAGAAGCTAGTGTTTTCTGTCTTTTCCTTATATTCGTTCTATAAAGTGAGGCAGATATCCAGTCTGGTTTTAAAAAGAAATCTGACCTTAGTCATCACGCAATATATGAGCACAAAAACTTCAAGAATTTTTAATACTTCTTGACTAGTACTTGGTACAATTGAATTTATTTCCAATTTGGCCACACCCTAACTTCACTATTTTGGCCAAGTTCCATAAGATCTCCAGCCCTCAACTCCTTATCTGCAAAACAAGGGTGTCACGCTAGGTTAGCTCTAAATACCTTGTCCTGAAATACTTTGAAACTTTACAGAAGTACAATTTCTATAGCTCTGTATCAGTGTCACTGGACCTTCTCATTTGCAAATGCTTAATGACCTTCACCATCCTCCTGACACTGGTAAAAGCTAAAAGAAGTTGTAAAATAACTTGGAAGTTCCAGAAAGAAGGCAAAGTAGTCATTAGGACCATTATTATATAACTATAGCTTAAAAACAGAATCACATAGGGAGAATTTTCTGGGGAATATAATGGTACATAATTTCATAAAATTATACAAATACATCAACTGGCACACAATAAAAACCTAACAATACTTTTCATATAATTTTCTAATTGTTCACCTTTTGCTAAAGAAAAATTATTTTTCATTTACAATACTCATTCCAAAAAGTGTCACCAAAATTATTTTTATGATCACTTAAAAAATTATGATAAAGATAAACCACTTTGATTTGTTTGAATAAGCCCAATACCTGTGGCAGGTTCTTAAAAAATTGTATATTCACTCTTGCTCCAGAAACTATTTAAGATCCCTTGCTGAGGTCACTGTATTTAAAGGCAAAACCTACCCACTTTAGAAGCCTTAAAGGAGTTCAAAAAGACACTGTCAGAACCCTAGGTGTGAAAAAAATGCCTGTGCTTAATTCAGGAGCCCTTAACACCGTGCAGCATTTTCTCAAGGCATACAAATCGACCCCCACACAGCATTTGTCTCACGACTAACCCCAGTCCCCATCTGCTACCCCTGTCTCCCTTTTACGTGTATAGACATGGTGCCTGACCTTCGGGCACTTATGCTCTAGTGCAGGAGATAAAATGCATACACATGAAATAATTAGAGCACAATTAAGAGATCAATGTCATATGACTGTGAGTACAAAGGTTGCAGAGGAAAGAGAGGGTACTGAATGCTTAATTAACTGAAGAAAGGAGTGGGTCCCTGAGGGAGGTGAGACAAGGCAGCCAAAAGCCATGACTCAAGAATAAATTCAGCTTTTGCAAAAACAACATTGACGTCCGTGAAGATGAGACTGAATGTGGAAACGGTGGGGAAATGGACTGGATAAGTTGGTGGAGGTGGGGGGCAGTTCATACTGGACCTTAATAACTGATCTATACTTCTAGTGGCAGACACTGCATTTTTATCTCCACCTTCCAAAAAGTGTAAGATAGTATGTCCCCCATGGAGTGAAACTAGTCCAGTGGGAAATGGAAGATAAACTTCCCCTCCTTTGTCCACTCCATGGACTCCTTCAAGTTGGAGGTCCTGCTCGCAGATCTACCAGATAAATCCTGCATGCCTTATGAACACATATACAGAGAGAGACGTGCTGTGCTTTGGGGGGCCTTATCATGAAACAGGAGTTAGCATGATTAAACATCACATGCTATTGGTTCACAACTTTTCTTTCCTCACTTTTTCCCCTCATCCTCATGCCCCACACCTTTATCTTCCCCAACCATCACCCTTGAATTGGTACTTTAATACATACCATTAACACAAACTAAAAATATTTTCCTAAATTTGTAAAAATGTGTACCTGGAATGGAAATAAATAGTAACGACTACCCTGTAAAAAAAAAAACCAAAAAAAACCCCCACAATATCTTTCCACCTCTACTCCCCCTTAATAGGGCGGGAAGTCATCCCAGAGTTGAGAATGAATGGATATTGTCTAAAGTCTGAAGTTGACAAACCATGATACTGAGGTTTATTATGTTATTTAAACTATAAAGACAGTCATCAGACCTAATACACAGCCTTAAATTTCTATATAAAGAGCACACACAAAGCGAACAGATCATGTGTCAAAACTTGGAACATAAAGAACATATAACAGAAAGCAATCATAACATACCATAAAGTGACAGAATTGAGATCAAGTTAATCGGTTCATCAACAGATAGAAATGGGATAAACTCACAGACTAAAAGGAAAGAATTTCCATCTTGGACCGAAATTAAGTACGTGCTGTATGTAAGAATGCAACTAAAGCAAAATTACAGCCATACAAAGACATGTCAGAAAATGCAAAGAAAAAGGAAGTATGGATCTGGATGTTTATATCTCATGAATTAAAAATAATGCAAAAGAAGATGAATCAAAGTTAAAGCACATTAAATAGAGAGGGCACAATCACTGCAATAATCGGACATAAATCACTTTGTGCTTCACGTAGCATCAACGTGCCTAAATAAAAAAGCTGCAGGAAATAACAAGAAAAATATCAAATGAAAATGGATAGTGGTGTGAGACTTGAATCCCTGTCTGTCCTGGAGAGACCAAACACTGGCATGTTTCCTTTGGTGCCACCTGTACAGCAGTGGTATCGTACATTGCTCTTCTGGCATTGCACTAGAGTGAGCATTTTCTTTCACTTTCGACCAGCGAGCTCTTACCACCCTCCAGGTACTGACTCCACCATCACTATATTCTGCACCAGCTGCAGTTTCCCAAAGGACTACAAAGTTGGGGAGAAGCTTACAAACATGCCCACATGTGCATGTATGTATGTCATGTTGGCTGGCTACGTTTTCTTTACAATGGAAATCCGCACTAAATGATCTTTAAAAGAGTCTCCACAACTTGAAAGAAATTTTCACATGCTCCTTCTCCTTCAGTATTAGTAAAGCATAGATGGCAATGTTCCATTCTGATGCATTTTAAACATAATAGCATGGTACTCTCACCTAAATGGGAAGGAAATCCAAAAAAAGGGGATATATGGATACATATACCTGATTCACTTTGCTGTACAGCAGAAACCAACACAACATTGTAAAGCAACTATATGCCAGTAAAAATGTAAAAACAAAAATAAAAATGTTCTGAAAACTAAAAATAAATAAAGCATAACAGCATTCTGTTGGAGAAGAGACCAAGAAAACTGCTGCTCAAGGAAGGTGAAGAAAAGCCACATTAGAGAAATCCCATGCCATTCTGAATCTCTGCTCTAGAAGCTGCAGAAACAGTTCAGTCTTGGTATGAGATACCGTACTGAACACCCAGCTACATTTCCTCCAGACTGAAAACCATACATCTCTCTTACTTTTCTCCATAGTCCTTAAATTTAAGCTTTTTAACAACTTCTCACTGAAAGCTTCAGGAGTGGTTCAGAATTATTTTATATATGTATAATATATATACACATATATAATATATATATTTAAAAATATATTTATATATATAATATACATGTTTTAATATATATATAAAATATGTATCAAAACCTAAAGCTGGACACAGAGTTAGAAGGAATATCACTAGCCTAGTTCAAAATTTGCAAAGATGTTCCTTATAACCTCTATGCTTTATATAATTCACTAGTAAATTCTGAAGTGAATACTTTTCTAAAAGCAATAGTTGTATAATGTTTTATCATTTACTTACTTTTTGAGTGCAAACTACCATTTGCTTTCTTAAGCCAATCTAATTGGAAAGGTATCAAGGAATTAAAGGGGATACTAAAATATATTTTAAAGGAAATTATTATCTCCAGATACAGGAAAAGTAGAGGCACAAGGATGTGGTGACCAGAACTTGAGGGGTGAAGGGGGTCTCTGAAAATAATGTTGCAGACCAGTGGCTTAGTTCCTTTATGATACACAAATATCCCAGATTAGAAGAAACAGAGACCAGCATTATCCAAATACCAACCTCCAAAGACCTCCACTTATGACCTCAAACACATTTTAAGTTTGTCACATGGTTCCCCTTTTATTGCACTTAACTCCAGGAAAACCAGACTTTTGTCCCATATGTCCCTTATGTTATTAATGTTTCATTCCCAGGCTGACAAAATCCTATCCAAATTTCAAACTCACCCCAAATGTTTCCTCTTTGATCCACTATTCCCCTGATGCTTTTAAGTGTGTAAGACACTCTCCCTCTTTTAAACACATATAGGGCTTTTATCTGTCATGGGAAATTTGCCTTATGTTATGGTTGTTCGGGAAGTCATATTCCCCATTAACCTATATCATAAGGTTAGGGACAGTTTCACACACATCTGTGTGACATGGAGTAGTCAGTGTACACTGACTACATTGAATCAAACAAAATTGAAAGAAATGGACCTTGTTATCTTAAAATAGCTCTTCAAAATAGAAGAAAATATAATGAAAAAGCCCCAAATTACATAGTACTTGAAGCTGAGTAGTTCTGCTAAGTGGTATTTTTAGGAGTCCTAAATGCTCCGGCTGCACACACATGGAAGACAGGATTGTAAACAGTTGCCATGCCTCACAGAGAGACATCAGCAGGTGATTCTGACTGGTTAGGTTTTTTGTTGTTGTTTTCTCAGAATATAGAAACAAGTTCATAATTTGCATAACAGAGGTCAGCTCCTTTTTTTTTTTTTTAGAACTCGATTTTATTTTTTTATACAGCAGGTTCTTATTAGTCATCTACTTTATACTTATTAGTGTATGTGTGTCAATCCCAATCTCCCAATTCATCCAACCATCACCACCCACCCCCACTTTCCCCCCTTGGTGTCCATATGTTTTTCCTCTACATCTGTGTCTCTATTTCTGCCCTGCACACCAGTTCAACTGTACCATTTTTCTAGGTTCCACATATATACATTAATATACGATATTTGTTTTTCTCTTTCTGACTTAATTCACTCTGTATGACAGTCTCTAGATCCATCCACGTCTCTACAAATGACCCAATTTTGTTCCTTTTTATGGCTGAGTAATATTGCATCGTATATATGTACCACATCTTCTTTATCCATTCGTCTGTCGATGGGCATTTAGGTTACTTCCATGACCTGGCAATTGTAAATAGTGCTCCAATGAACATTGTGGTACATGACTCATTTTGAATTATGGTTTTCTCAGGGTATATGCCCAGTAGTGGGATTGCTGGGTCATATGGTAATTCTATTTTTAGTTTTTTAAGGAACCTCCATACTGGTCTCCACAGTGGCTGTATCAATTTAGATTCCCACCAACAGTGCAAGAGGGTTCCCTTTTCTCCATACCCTCTCCAGCATTTGTTGTTTGTAGATTTTCTGAAGAAGCCCATTCTAACTCGTGTGAGGTGATACCTCATTGTAGTTCTGATTTGCATTTCTCCAATAATTAGTGATGTTGAGCAGCTTTTCATGTGCTTCTTGCCCATCCATATGTCTTCTTTGAAGAAATGTCTATTTAGGTCTTCTGCCCATTTTGGGATTCAGTTGTTTGTTTTTTTAATATTGAGCTGCATGAGCTGTTTATATATTTTGGAGATTAATCCTTTGTCCATTGACTCATTTGCAAATATTTTCTCCCATTCTGAGGGTTGTCTTTTCATCTTGTTTATGGTTTCCTTTCCTGTGCAAAAGCTTTTAAGTTTCATTAGGTCCCATTTATTTTTGCTTTTATTCCCACTACTCTAGGAGGTGGGTCAAAAAAGATCTTGCTGTGATTTATGTCAAACAGTGTTCTTCCTATGTTTTCCTCTAAGAGTTTTATAGTGTCTGGTCTTAAATTTAGGTCTCTAATCCATTTTGAGTTTACTGTTGTGTATGGTGTTAGGGAGTATTCTACTTTCATTCTTTTACATGTACCTGGCCTGTTTTCCCAGCACCACTTATTGAAAAGACTGTCTTTTCACCATTGCATATCCTTGCCTCCTTTATCATAGATTACTTGACCACAGATGCATGGGTTTATCTCTAGGCTTTCTATCCTATTCCACTGATCTATATTTCTGTTTTTGTGCCACTACCATACTGTCTTGATTACTGTAGCTCTGAAGTATAGTCTGAAGTCAGGGAGTCTGATTCCTTCAGCTCCATTTTTTTCCTTCAAGACTGCTTTGGCTATTTGGGGTCTTTTGTGTCTCCACACAAAATTAAAGATTTTTTGTTCTAGTTCTGTAAAATGTGCCATTGGTAATTTGATAGGGATTGCATTGAATCTGTAGATTGCTTTGGGTAGTATAGTCATTTTCACAATATTGATTCTTCCAATTCAAGAACATGGTATATCTCTCCATCTGTTGGCATCATCTTTAATTTCTTTCATCAGTGTCTTATACTTTTCTGCATACAGGTCTTTTGTCTCCCTAGGTAGGTTTATTCCTAGGTATTTTATTTTTTTTGTTGCAATGGTAAGTGGAAGTGTTTCCTTAATTTCTCCTTCAGATTTTTCATCATTAGTGTATAGGAATGCAAGAGATTTCTGTACATTAATTTTGTATGCTGATACTTCACCAAATTCATTGATTAGCTCTAGTAGTTTTCTGGTGGCATCTTTAGGATTCTCTATATATAGTAAGATGTCATTTGCAAACAGTGTCAGTTTTTCTTCTTCTTTTCCTATTTGTATTCCTTTTCTTTTCCTTCTCTGACTGCCATGGCCAGGACTTCCAAAACTATGGCGAAAGAGGACTTCCAAAACTATGCTGAATAATAGTGGCGAAAGAGGACTTACAAAACTATGCTGAATAACAGTGGCGAAAGAGGACATCTTAACAAGGATGTCCTGATCTTAGAGGAAATGCTCATCTTGTTCCTGATCTTAGAGGAAATGCTTTCAGTTTTTCACCATTGAGAATGATGTTTGCTGTGGGTTTGGCGTATATGGCCTTTATCACGTTGAGGTAGGTTCCCTCTATGCCCAGTTTCTGGAGAGTTTTTATCATAAATGGATGTTGAATTTTGTCAAAAGCGTTTTCTGCATCTATTGAGATGATCATATGGTTGTTTTTTTTGTTTGCTTGTTTGTTTCTTTGTTTGCGGTATGCGGGCCTCTCACTGTTGTGGCCTCTCCCGTTGCGAAGCACAGGCTCCAGACGCGCAGGCTCAGCAGCCATGGCTCACGGGCCCAGCCACTCCGCGGCATGTGGGATCTTCCCGGACTGGGGCACGAACCCGTGTCCCCTGCATCAGCAGGCAGACTCTCAACCACTGCGCCACCAGGGAAGCCCAATCATATGGTTTTTATTCTTCAATTTGTTAATATGGTGTGTCGCATGTATTGATTTGCGTATATTAAAGAATCCTTGCATCCTGGGATAAATCCCACGTGATCATGGTGTATGATCCTTTTAATGTGTTGTTGGATTCTGTTTGCTAGTATTCTGTTGAGGATCTTTGCATCTGTATTCATCAGTGATATTGGTCTCTTCTTTTCTTTTTTTGTAGTATCTTTGTCTGCTTTTGGTATCAGGGTGATGGTGGCCTCATAGAATGTATTTGGGAGTGTTCCTTCCTCAGCAGTTTTTTGGAAGAGTTTGAGAAGGATGTGTGTTAGCTCTTCTCTAAATGTTTGACACAATTCACCTGTGCAGCCATCTGGTCCTGGACTGTTGTTGGTTGGAAGATTTTAAATCACAGTTTCAATTTCATTACTTGTGATTGGTCTGTTCATATTTTCTATTTCTTCCTGGTTCAGTCTTGGAAGGTTATACTTTTCTAAGAATTTGTCCATTTCTTCCAGGTTGTCCATTTTATTGGCATTGAGTTGCTTGTAGTAGTCTCTTAGGATGCTTTGTATTTCTGCCGTGTCTGTTGTAACTTCTTGTTCATTTCTAATTTTATTGATTTGAGTCCTCTTCCTCTTTTTCTTGATGAGTCTGGCTACTGGTTTATCAATTTTGTTTATCTTCTCAAAGAACCAGCTTTTAGTTTTATTGATCTTTGCTACTGTTTTCTTTGTTTCTATTTCATTTATTTCTGCTCCAATCTTTATGATTTCTTTCCTTCTACTAACTTTGGGTTTTGTTTGTTCTTCTTTCTCTAGTTCCTTTAGGTGTAAGGTTAGATTGTTTACTTGAGATTTTTCTTGTTTCTTGAGGTAGGCTTGTATGGCTATAAACTTCCCTCTTAGAACTGCTTTTGCTGCATTCCATAGGTTTTGGATCGTCGTGTTTTCATTGTCATTTGTCTCTATGTATTTTTTGATTTCCTCTTTGATTTCTTCAGTGATCTCTTGGTTATTTAGTAATGTATTGTTTAGCCTCCATGTGTTTGTGGTTTTTACATTTTTTCCCTATAATTGATTTCTAATCTCATAGTGTTGTGGTCAGAAAAGATGCTTGATATGATTTCAATTTTCTTAAATTTACTGAGGCTTGATTTTTGACCCAAGATGTGATCTACCCTGGAGAATGTTCCATGTGCACCTGACTAGAAAGTGTAATCTGCTGTTTTTGGATGGAATGTCCTATAAATATCAATTAAATCTATCTGGTCTATTGTGTCATTTAAAACTTGTGTTTCCTTATTAATTTTCTGTTTGGATGATCTGTCCCTTGGTGTAAGTGAAGTGTTGAAGTCCCCCACTATTATTGTGTTACTGTTGATTTCCTCTTTTATAGCTGTTAGCAGGTGCGTTATGTATTGAGGTGCGCCTATGTTGGGTACATATTTACAATCGTTGTATCTTCTTCTTGGATTGATCCCTTGATCGTTATGTGGTGTCCTTCTTTGTCTCTTGCATTAGTCTTTATTTTAAAGTCTATTTTGTCTGATATGAGAATTGCTACTCCAGCTTTCTTTTGATTTCCATTTGCATAGAATATCTTTTTCCATCCCCTCACTTTCAGTCTGTGTGTGTCCCTAGGTCTGAAGTGAGTCTCTTGTAGACAGCATATATATGCGTCTTGTTTTTGTATCCATTCAGTGAGCCTGTGTCTTTTGGTTGGAGCATTTAACCCATTCATGTTTAAGGTAATTATCGATATGTATGTCCCAATTACCATTTTCTTAATTGTTATGGGTTTGTTTTTGTAGGTTCTTTTCATCTCTTGTGTTTCCCACTTTGAGAAGTACCTTTAGCATTTGTTGTAGAGCTGGTTTGGTGCTGCTGAATTCTCTTAGCATTTGTTTGTCTGTAAAGCTTTGATTTCTCCGTCGAATCTGAATGAGATCCTTGCTGGGTAGAGTAATCTTGGTTGTAGGTTCTTCCCTTTCATCACTTTAAATAAATCATGCCACTCCCTTCTGGCTTGTAGAGTTTTTTGCTGAGAAATCAGCTGTTAACCTTATAGGAGTTACCTTGTATGCTATTTGTTGTTTTTCCCTTGTTGCTTTCAGTAATTTTTCTTTGTCTTTAATTTTTGCCAGTTTGATTACTATGTGTCTTGGCGTGTTTCTCTTTGGTTTTATCCTGCTTGGGTCTCTCTGTGCTTCCTAGACTTAGGTGGCTATTTCCTTTCCCATGTTAGGGAAGTTTTCGAGTATAATCTTTTCAAATCTTTTCGTGGGTCCTCTCTCTCTCTCTTCTCCTTCTGGGACCCCTGAAATGAGAATGTTGCTGCATTTAATATTGTCCCAGAGGTCTCTTAGGCTGTCTTCATTTATTTTCATTCTTTTTTCTTTATTCTGTTCCATGGCAGAGAATTCCACCATTCTGTCTTCCAGGTCACTTAACCATTCTTCTGCCTCAGTTATTCTGCTATTGATTCCTTCTAGTGTAGTTTTCATTTCAGTTGTTGTATTGTTCATCTCTGTTTGTTTGTTGTTTAATTCTTCTAGGTCTTTGTTAAACATTTCTTGCATCTTCTTGATCTTTGCCTCCATTCTTTTTCCGAGGTCCTGGATCATCTTCACTATCATTATTCTGAATTCTTTTTTGGAAGGTTGCCTATCTCCATTTCATGTAGCTGTTTTTCTGGGGTTTCATCTTGTTCCTTCATCTGGTACACAACCCTCTGCCTTTTCATCTTGTCTATCTTTCGGTGAATGTGGTTTTTGTTCCATAGGCTGCAGGACTGTAGTTCTTCTTGCTTCTGCTGTCTGCCCTCTGGTGGATGAGGCTGTCTAAGAGGCTTGTGTAAGTTTCCTGTTGGGAGGGACTGGTGCTGGGTCGAGCTGGCTGTTGCTCTGGTGGGCAGGGCTCAGTAAAACTTTAATCTGCTTGTCTGCTGATGGGTGGGGCTTGGTTACCCCCTGTATGTCATTTGGCCTGAGGCCACCCAACACTGGAGCCTACCCAGCTCTTTGGTGGTGCTAATGGTGGACTCTGGGAGGGCTCACGCCAAGGAGTACTTCCCAGAACTTCTGCTGCCAGTGTCCTTGTCCTCACAGTAAGCCACAGCCACCCCCACCTCTGTGGGAGACACTCTGACACTAGCAGGTAGGTCTGGTTCAGTCTCCTTGGGTTCACTGCTCCTTCTCCTGGGTCCCGATGCACACTCTACTTTGTGTGTGCCTTCCAAGAATGGAGTCTCCGTTTCCCCCAGTCCTGTCGAAGTCCTGCAATTAAATCCCGCTAGCCTTCAAAGTCTGATTCTCTGGGAATTCCTCTTCCCATTGCTAGACCCCCAGGTTGCGAAGCCTGATGTGGGGCTCAGAACCTTCACTCCAGTGGGTGGACTTCTGTGGTATAAGTGTTCTCCAGTCTGTGAGTCACCCACACAGCAGTTATGGGATTTGATTTGATTGTGACTGCGCCCCCCCCATCCCCCAATCTCATTGTGGCTTCTCCTTTCTCTTTGGATGTGGGGTATCTTTTGGTGAGCTCCTGTGTCTTCCTGTTGATGATTGTTCAGCAGTTGGTTGTGATGCTGGTGCTCTCACAAGAGGGAGTGAGCTCACGTCCTTCTACTCCACCATCTTGAACCAATCTCCCCCCAGCTCCTTCCTAAATTTTGTGTAGACAACACTGGTATGTCTATTTTAAATTAGTTAATGTCTTTATTTAATCTCTGATGTATCCGTAATTCTTTCTTAACTCTGATCGAGTTTCTAAGGTGCTATTCTCCCTGCACAGTTGCAGGTCACTATAGAGAATGGAATACAGAAGTCAAAAAAAACTCTCTGTCAAGTGTGACTCTAAAGCAATAGAAATTACATGAAACAGTATAAGTAAATGGCAACTCAACCACTATGACTGGCAATGCTCTCGTCGACATGATTTCCCAAAATGGTGAAAAATTGTGTGTAAAACTTATGAATAAAACAATGTATAGTCTACCATCAAATTACATAAGAGTTGCAATCTGGAAAAATCCAATACATATTAAAATTGTGGGGAAAATTTTTCCTTTACATGTAAAATTGTGTGATTCTAGCTTTAGACAATTATAGTTTTTTTTTTTTTTACTTACTTGGATGTCAAAATGACATCTGGATTATCATGCTGCATTGTTTACGGTATTTTTCGGGCTCGTCATATCCCCCATTAGATGCAGTAAAACCCTCCAATCATCAGGGCAATAAAAGACTACTCTATAAATATCCAAAAGTATCCTGGGGGCGAACCACCAAGCTCAATGACAATTCATTGCCATGTAATGTGTCAGATATTTTGGTTTGGTGTCAAAACCTTTCTTGGCTGGAACAAACCCTTCAGTGACCTGACTCATGTGTAAAGGTTAAACAGTAGGAGCATGGTGGTCATTGATTTCCAAAGCATTAAACACCCTGGGCTCTGACAAACACGCTTGGTGTGTCACAGTCGATTAGAAAGCCGTCCAGTGTGAATGCGTTTTTGACTTTGAGAAATGCCACTGGCATCTGATAAACAGCTGAGCTGTACAATGCCTGTGAGCTCCATCCTCCTTCAGATACCAAATGCAATTCCAACTGCCTGCAAAGGCAAGAGTTCAAAGGAGTTGCCCATTCTTTGGGACTAAAAATATATTCTATTTTCCTCATGCAGCAGTGTTTCTTGTGACCCCAACACAACCTTGTGTAGCTCAAAGATAAAAAATGGCCACAAGTACATGGTCACAAGTTTCAACGGAATGCTTTCTGTATGGATGAGACAGTGGGTACATACGCATAAGGATGGACAGATGGAACTAAAAGTGTCTTCTTTAGCATGTTAGCAAACTTTAGTTTGACCCATGTTTAGGGAAAGCATCCCTGTTATACAGAGTCTACTTGATATTGTGACAGAAAACTAGTACATGGAAAGGGAAGATGCCAACTTATGTGCTACAAAATTATACAGGAAAGAGTTATGAGATCCAAGCGATTTGCATATTTCTAGTGTTATAGTAGAGGACAGCAACTATGCAAATGAACAAGAAGGAAAGACCATTTTTTAAAGTATCTGGTGAAATTTAAAATTCAACTAAAACAGTTTGTTCTTTGAAAAGATGGAGGTAGAAGTATGGATTGTTATACGTTTCAGCAGGCTTAGATCAGCATTAACAGCACATGTCTGATTAATGTGCTTAACCAGTTTACACAACAGAAAACTAGTAAAATGTATTATGTCAGAATATTGAAAATTGTGTCATATTTTACATGGTCCAGGAGCAGCTTGTTAATAGAGTTGCAGAATGTCTACATAAAATGCAGAATGTATTTTTGTGTAAATATTATCCTTTTTTCCTGTCTGACAAATACAGATATTGATATATTACCAGTATTTGGTGTCCTTAGAATAGCTGTTTTTAACTATAAAGTCCAGAATCATCATCTCACTGTAATTTAAAAGTAAATTGGAAGTTTAAGTTATTTGTGGTCAATTTAGATAATCTAAATAAAATACCCTTATTTCTTACCTCAATAATAAAAAGATGGGTTCAGTTTGGCTTTATTGAGTGAGCAGGTGTTTTTGTTTGACTGGAAAATTATCCAATTATCCTTACCATGCTGTGACATTACCTTTGAAGACTGTCTAAACATTCTACATTTTTCTCTGTTAACATGAAATATTGAACAACATTATTAACCAAGTTGACTGAATTGATATCTATAGAAGACAGATACAAATGACAACTGGATAATACACATTTCTTTCAAGGGCATTTGGAACATTCACCAAGACAGACCATGTGCTGGGCCATAAGATAAGCTGAAAGCAACTGGAATGATACAGATGACGTTTTTCAGACTACGATGGAATTGAAATAGAAATCAATCACGAAACGAGATAAATATAATATCTTCAAATATTTTTAAATCTAGCAACATACACCTAAATAACCCAAAGGCCAGAAAGGAAACGACAACTGTAGTTATAAAATATTTTGAAGTGAATGTTAATGAACATATGTTCACATGTTCATAAAACACACCAGGTTTTGTGGGATTCAGCTAAAACAGTGCTCAGAGGGCACAAAAATGTAGTGTCACTGAACGAATGTGCCTTGTCAATTCTCTCCACTGACGTGCCATTGCAACCTCCTTGTCTGTCTTTTAGGGAAATACTACTGTCCCTTGAATCCAATTAACATAAAAGCACGTAATTTTTCTCCCTTATGCATAATATTACGCCCTTCGTACAGACTTCTACCATGCAGCTTGCAGCTATGGAATTGTCTAGCTGTGTTTTGCTATTGTTTGTATATTTCTAGATCTTTACTGTCATTTTATTGTCCTTCAATATAACAAAAGCTGGATTTTGTTTTGCTTTTTTTCTTCTTCCACTTGGCTGATTGCTTAAGGAACAAAATCTGACATATAATCAGATTAAAATACCAACACTCACATATCCCATTTTCTTCAGAGGTGCTGAGAAAATCTCTTATATTAACAAGAGTCACTCGTTGTGCATCCCTGTGTATAACTCACCCACACAGCACCGGAAGTAAAACTCCTAGGACGAGCACAATGAAGGTTATTGCTGACTTTCCACCACATCGGAGGTGCAGATAACGGATGGCATTTATGCAATCCTTCTCCTGCAGAGTTCTAAGTAGGACAATAAAAGCCTCGGTTGGCCCACACCATTCCTCACATTTTTGGTGATAGGACTTGCCTAATGTTTCAGGTGAGCTGACATCCCGAACTTCCACCTATCCAGCCTAAAACCAAACTCACTAGTTCGCATCCCAGGGGGCCCTGATCTAACTGGGTAGACTCCATGCAGGCAGCCCAAGCATCCACAAACAAAGCAAGGCTGTTATTGCTAAGTGAGACCCTGGGGGTTCCTGAGTTCCCTGAGCTCCACCCCAGGCTCTGAAAGGCCCCAAGACTTCTGAGGGCTTTCTCAGGGGGGTCCTGCAGGAGACTAGGGCACGAGGGAATGAACACCACCTCCAGCTGTGCCCAATCAACCAGCTTCATGCGAAGCTAGCTCCGGTTTCTACACAGAGCTTTTGAGTAAGACCGTGCCTGAGAGCAAGTCTTCCATACCCTGCTAGACATCACGGCGCAGGGAGTCCACTGATGTGGCCCGAGGTCATCCAGTTAATTAAACGCCCATCCAGGGCCACGATCCACACTTCCCAACGTAGCAGGGTGTCCTTTTCTACCAACAGAGGATTTAAGAAATGCTTTGAGGCTCCTTCTCCACGAACTGTCTCACCAGCACCACTCATTTCCCACCAAGTGGTTGAAACTGGGGGGCGGGTGGGCGTGGGGACAGTTAAGATACAGTCTTAAGAAAGGACCTGCCCAAATGCAGATATATTACCAACGACGGGCTCTGATTTCAGTGGCTTGCCAACCTGGTCCTTGATGCCCCTGAGGAAGGGCCATGGAGGTAGTGAGGAGGAAACCACACTCCCCATCTCTGAGTTCTCCACAGGAATTCATTCTCCTTCAAGATGCTGAACGCACAGGCAGGGCCCTGAGATCTCGGGAAGTGGAGAACTCTGCATGGCCCTTCTGACGTGCTTCTCTCACGTCACGCGACAGTGACAAACGAGAGCACTGAAAAGGCCGAGTGTTAAATTACTCCCTGCTCCCCGACACCGCACAGCATGTAACGTGTCTGCGGCAGAGCGTGAGTGGAAGTGTGTGTGGTGGCACGTGCGTGTTTGTGTGTGTGTTTAAAATCCTAATTGTATAAACGTATGTACCGATCCTCTACCACTGTTTTCTTTGATGCCCAGATAAATAAACGTGCACCCGTTTCTGCGGGAACTTCACGTTGCTATCAAATATTTCTTCAGACTCTGAGGCCGAGGCTGAGGATCTCTGGGCTGTGGCCCATCACCTCTTACTCTGAGTTCTTGCTTACCTGCTTTCACAGCGTCTGTGACCTTTCACCTACCTGCTGTCATCCCTGGGCCTTCTCCCCTGCCTCCCTCCCCCAGCCCCCTTCTCCTTTCTTAAAGCACCACTAACCCAACCCTACCTTATCCGACACACTTTGCCAAAGACTTGGAAAAAAGAGGGGAATGGTGGCAGAGGATAAAAAAATTACTAAAAACTGAGTATCAGGTACCACATTAAAAGTCCATCACCCTTTATTTTACAGAGAATTCCTTATTAAAATTTCCCATATTTCTGGAGTCTGCTCTTCCTTACTCTATAAAAAGATCTTTCATTCATCCAACAAACATTTGTTAGAAGCTTACTTATATACCAGGTCTGGGTCTATGTGCTAGAGATTCAGCAGTAACGAAAACAAACTCTGCCATTACGAAATTACATTCTCCGTACCCATGCCTTCTTTTCTGAGCCCTGGATCACTGAAGCCCGTGGATCAAAAAGAAACAGTGGAAAATTCACGTTGCCCTAGTACGCTGAGCATTTCCACCTCCCACTGTTTTAACCTCCCCCTTTCAACCTAGGCAAGTAGCTGTGCTCTTTATAACCAAAAGAACAATTCCGGTGTTTTCCTAAGCAGAAGAGCAGCTTTCATCTTCATATGGATTCTGCCTCCGCTCTAGAATGCGAAAACCATTCTAGTCAAGTTTTTAAACCAACGTTTCCTTCTCTCTGCATTTGCCGTTTCAAAATTCCACTTAACTGAAACCACTTCTCAATTATAATATCACCGATACATAACGACAATAGTCAGTATAAAATCTACCTCTTCATGAGAACTGGAGGTCCCACAAAATATTTAAATACAAGCACTTAACAATATTTCTGGGAAAAGACACCCAGAGATTTGTATGTATTTGAATCTAGAGTACATAAATTCAGAAGTCTAACTTATAGTATTGAGGCAAAAATATGTTTAAACAGTGATCTCATGCTCATGAGTCGGTAAAAACCATTATAATGAGCCAGCAAAGGGAAGAGAAATAATATATATTTCACTCCAGCTCTCTCCCATTGAATCCTTGCTATCCATATGATACCGTGTCACATGTTTTAGAAAACCGAGATGGAAAAGCGCCTCAGACTCCTTTACTTATATTCTCGTTTCACCTCTCTTCAGAGACTTCACGAAAGAACTCCATTGAAAGAACAGTCATTGTTAAGTTCATTTCTTCACCTCCCACTTCTTCTTGATCTGTTTTCATCTGGCTTTAACTGCAACCACCCCACTGAAAGTGCCTTTGTCAAGACCATGGTTTGCTTTCTGTTCCTTGTTTTACTTGACTGTTCCACAATTCTTGACATTGTTGGCCATTTCCTTCTTTCTGAAACACTTTACTCCCTTGGTTGTCAAGGCAACACACATTTTAGCTTTAGTCTCTTTCATGGGCTCTGATTCCTCTGCCCACCACTTAAAGGTTGGGTTCCATCCTCAACTCTCATCTCTCTCATCCTTTCTGAGATGAGAAGGACCTCGTTCACATTTCTGTTACCCCCATAATGTCTACAACCGCCAATGACATGTCTCTAGTCCATCTTTTTCTTAGCCTATAGAATCATATTTTTAACTGCCTACTTGACTTTCTCCACCTGAATGTTTTATTTGCATGTCAACCCCACCATAGTCCAAACTCGATGCATTATTTTTCCTTCCTCCCTACTCTCATCACCCTCAAGATGCAATTCCCACTCACGGCATCACTATACCCTCATTACCCACAGCAAAAAAATTTCAGAGTCATTCATACCATCTTTCTTCTCCATCACCTTTCCAGTCACTAGCTCCTGTCAATTTTATCATCTTAACACTGTACAACCATCTCTTCCTCGCCATACACATTGCTGTTTTTGCTAAGATCTTCAAAGCTTATCATCTAGAGAATATGACGAGTGTTTCCTAATTGGTCTCCTAAGAACGGACTCATCATTCTAGTCTATTTTTCCTTATGTTATGATGTTGATCTCGCTAATGCACGAGCAAGTCCCTCTCCTACTTAAGAGATCACTAGTTATTCCCACTTTGTAATCATAGAAGCTCACACTGCGCAGCGTCACACAGAGCCTCCTGCATGATCCGCCTCTTCTCTATCTTTCCGACCTCCTCTCCCACCCTTCTCCAGGCCTCACCATACTGAAAAGCTTACACTACCCTTAAGCATATACCATATCAGTATCTTTCTCCACACATTTACACATCCTGTTCTCCCTTCCAGATATGCCCTTAGGATACCTTTGCCTACATGGTAGCCCTACTTGTCCTTTGAAGAGTAACTCAAGGATCTCTTCTCCTGGAAGCATTTCATGAGCCCCCAGGAAAATGTCAATCCGTGCTGCTGTGGGATCTGAGAAATGCCCTGGAAATAGCCTAAGATTTGACTTAATTGTTTGGACATAAGATGAGTCAAACAATTCTAGGGTTCTGATCCTGGAAGCCAAGCATAATGGTGAACAACTATTAGAAAATAAGAAGGATAAGGTTTTAGAAGAAGGGGGAAGATCTATGAGGTTATTTTTTAAAGCAAACTTTTTATTGATGTAGAACACATGTACAGGCAATTGTGTAAGTGTGCAGCTTACATGCCAGAACGACTAACACTGAAGAGACAGACAACACCAACTGTTGGCACAGATGTGCAACAACACTCATATGCTCCTGGAGCATAAATTGTTGCACCGTTTGGGGAAACCATTGGGCAGTATCAAATAAGACTAAACGCACACTCCGCCTAGAACCCAGCAATTCCATTCCTAGGAATACACCCAATAGATATGCTGACGTAAGCTCACCAAAACACATGCACGGCATGTTCACAGCTGCCTTAATCATTACAACAAAAAGTAGAAATGATCCAAATGTCCATCGATCCTTGAATGGATGAATAAATTGCACTATATTTACACCACGAAATACTACTGGACAATGAGAATGAACAACATACCACATGTAAAAGTGTGGATGAATCTCAAACATAACATGGAGGGAAAGAACTCATTACAAAGGGAGCATACTGCGTGATACACAGAGTACGAAAAGCAGCACAGCTAATCTATACTTTTTTAAAGCAGGACAGCAGTCAGTGACTGGAAAGGAGTGAAGCAGGTGATTCTAGGGTGTCAATAGGCTCTATTGCTTCATTTAGTTGCAGATTACTGGTTGTGTTCCATTTGTGAAAATTCATCAAACTGTACAGTATGTGTGTTTTCTACATACTGAACTGCAGTGAAAGGTTTTTAAGTGTACAGCTTGATGAATTTTCACTAAGTGAACACTCCCATGTAATTAACACCGAGCCATGAAATAGAATATTGCCAGCACCTCAGAAGCCCCCTCATGCTCTGGTCACTATCAATGCCCCCAAAACAAGTTCTATTCTGACTTCTACCATGGTGGCAGAGACCCCATCTGTACTGTTCAGTACCGTTTCCTCTACATCTACAAAACAGATGGGCACGGTGTAGATATTTTAAAGGTACACAGTGAACTAATAAATTACAGGCAAAAATGGGGGAGTCAACAAAGATATTTGCAACCTTAAGCTTGGCCAAGTCCATTAAATCAAAGGATAAACTAAGGAAAAGAAGCTAAGAAGGAAAGTGCAGTTCCCTGGAGAATGTCTACATTGAGGAGTAGGAAGAAGCAATACTGTAGGATAGTCCGAAAAGCAATCAAACCATATTTTCATTTCATAAAACCCAATTTACTAGTTTCTTACCACCCTACTGATATGGGTCTGGTTTGTATAACTAACCAATTATTGATCCATCAAAAATATTTTACTTATGAAATCTTTTTGATGACTTATAAGCATCTGTGTATTCACAACACAAGGCTCTGAAATGTATAACTTTAGATCTGCATTGTGTTTCTTTGGTTTTTATTTTTTGTGGTACGCGGGCCTCTCACTGCCGTGGCCTCTCCCGTTGCGGAGCACAGGCTCCGGACACGCAGGCTCAGCAGCCATGGCTCACGGACCCAGCCGCTCCATGGCACGTGGGATCTTCCCGGACCGGGGCACGAACCTGCGTCCCCTGCATCGGCAGGCGGACCCTCGACCACTGCGCCACCGGGGCAGCCCTGCATTGTGTATTTTTTAAATCAACTTGAAAATAGAAAGAATTTCTTCTTCCTCGCATCCTTTGGATTCAAGCTGCCAGTAATTGTGCAAAGATCACCAAGTCCATTAAAAATTTATAACATGTGAAAAGCTCATTAGCCACAAAACTGATTTTTCTTTAACTTTCTGGTTCATTAAATCTGATATTGAGTGTTAACTGTATAGAAAGGAAGAAGCACCAGGACCCACTGTGGGAAGCTGGCTTGCCCGTCCATTCACATCTGCACAAATATCACCTCTCCCGCCTGAGCCCCAGGACAGGAAGGGCAGATGTCCAGGCAATAAACTGCCTGTAAATTATTATAAAGTGAAAGTACACACATGGGAGTGGACTTTTGTCTGCAGTAAGTTTCCCTGGCTGCGTATCTGCGTCTCTCCAATGACGGCAGTGTCCACGTTCCCAGGTGCAGCTCTTTCTCCTATAACTCCATTTACATTCGATTTGAATTTCACTTCCAGCACTATCACATGCCTTCCTCTGGACTTCTATCACGCCCACGGTTTGAAATAAGTGATAAGATTCATTTGTGTGACTGATGCTGTGCTATGTAATTTAAATTAGTCTGTCATCCCAATTAAATTAAGTTTCTTGACTTGGGGGTAAGGCGCTTACATACCATGTGGATCACAAAAAGATAGTATAGGATAAGGAGAGAGTGTAAATACTTTTCAAATTGTTAATTACGGTTATTTTTACATTTAGAAATATTGCACAATATCCCCACATGTTGGATTTCCATGATGGTAACTGAACTTAGAGTAGTTAAGGAAAAGATCACGATCAGTCATCCATACAGATGGATAATTACACACCACCCACGGACAGTGCTGACATGACAAAGTAATTAAAGGAGGCTGGCAGCTTCTCCTCTTTAATCAGCACAGACAGGGCATGGAGGATGCCCACGCTTGGCAAAGCCCCAACGCACATCTCGATGCCAAGGACTCCATATCACTTTCATCCTCTGGAGACAGAAAGACAAAGCCAGGCCCTCCTGACAGGTCACGTGGCCAGAAATCCAGGGCTGCTCCTCAGCAGAGTATCTTCAGGTACTTCCTGGATGGCCTTCTCTCGTCTTTAACTATCTTTTTTTTTTTTAAAAAAAAAGTAGCACAGGTTTATGGAAATTGGAAATCTTTCAAAAAGTAGAAAACCAGATCATAAACATTCACACTGAGAGTGTTTGGACGCACTTGATGTTTGCTACGGATAGTTTCCCATACGATGATTACATGGAATATTCAAAGTTACATAAACTTTATAAATCAACAGGTATCGTCTTATAGATGTGTTTATTGTTAAGTTTTGTTTTGTTTTTTTTTTGTTTTTTTTTTTGCGTTACGCGGGCCTCTCACTGTTGTGGCCTCTCCCGTTGCGGAGCACAGGCTCTGGACGCGCAGGCTCAACGGTCATGGCTCACGGGCCCAGCCGCTCCACGGCATGTGGGATCTTCCCGGACCGAGGCACGAACCCGTGTCCCCTGCATCGGCAGGCGGACTCCCAACCACTGCGCCACCAGGGAAGCCCTATTGTTAAGTTTTTTAATCTAAAAAAACTTCAAGAAAAAACTGGTCTAAATCGGTATAAATAGAGCTTTCTCTGTGTGTTTCTCTGTTTGTTGACTCTTTCTGAACGTATATTCATATCCAAATTTTTTTGACAACGTCTCATAGAGAAGTCCTTTATCACCTAGTTTAGGGGGCAGATTGTGGGCAGAGATATAAATCAAGCACACAACATGCCACTTGTGGAAGTCCTCCGTCCTTGGTTTAAACAACTTTGACCTGTGTCCCAGGCTCGTGTTGTAAAAAGGATGACCTCTCTGACCTTCTCAGAGGGGGCTGTGGGCACAGAAGTCCAGGTATGAATGTCACTGGTCTCGCTTAGGCTGTGTTCAGAGGATGGGTATCCTAATCAAAGAGCTTGAATCCCAAGGTTAATTTTGCACTGGGTGACAGTTTCATTTGACTGGCAACCCCAGGTAGAGAGCTCCCAAAATACATGAAGGGCTATGTCAGCTAAAAAAGGAAGGAGAGACCCGGGGCTGCAGATACAGATGGAAATTCCACTGAATTTTTCATGCCTTGTATATAAACGTTCTTTCTCCTTATACTGCATAGATTGTCAACCCATTTTCTTAGGAGTACTTTTTTTAAACTAAAGCAATTTTTCAATTATGTCTTTGTTTTTTTTCTGTTTTGGACCTCAAAGCAATCTTAACTGTCTCTGATGCCCATTTTAACTGTACCACTACATGTTTTATTTCCGTGTACTCCTCTCTTATCTCACCTATCTTGTTTTCTCGTGTTATCCTTTGGTTTTTATTTTATCCTATTTTCCCCTCAGGACTTCACTCTCTGGCTTTTTGCCTTGCAGTGCATTTTGAATTCCAAACAGTTTTCTAGGATTCTTTTCTATTTCCTGACTTGCTTAACATTAGAAATTCACTCTCCTTCTGAGTTTTCAGGGTAATATTGCTTTTAATTCTGCAGCTTTTCCCATAGGCTTTGTTTTGCTTAGTTTTGTTCTTCGTTACTTATCACATGTAAAGGAGACATCCATTTGCGGCTTCTGTCCCCAGAGAGGCTGCATGGATTACGCTCATTTTCACTCTATACTCATTTAGAGTACTTTTCAAATTCCATTCTTTTACTGACATTAAGACCAACTGACTGCTATCCACAGCTTCTGGTTTGAATCTCAACGTACAGCAAATGTTCACTTATCACTTGCCTTCTATACTGAAAATGAGATTTCCTGGGTTTCCACCACCAGAGTATCCACGCTCAGCTCCAAAGGCATCTGTGTACAACCAATCCTCCAGGTGCATTTCCATTTTATTTATGGTGACCATCCACCCCAAGATACTGCATGCAACCACCAGCTCCCACCCAGCCCTCTTCCTGCCAAATATTTCTGAGGTCGGGTGTCCAAACAAAAATATAGGGGGTTACAACAGCTACCTAGAAAAGTTATAACTCAGTCTTTGCTTTGGAGCCTCTGCCTAGCCTCAGAGACTGGAAGTGGCAGAAGAAAGATCTGCCACTACTTTCATGTGAACCAGCAGACCTGTGGTGTTCTAGCTAGTTCTATCAGGTGAAATTAGTAGAAATTCTTCAAAACTTATGGCATTAGGTTAGCTGTCGATTTTCAGAGGTAATAGGGTGAGAAGCAGAGCAGAGTCATGGCAGGAATTTTAGCTGGAAATCATTTTCATGCGGAAGGGCTTCCCTGTGATTTAAGCTGAAATCCATTCCTAAAGAATAAGGCACGATGGACACGTTACCATTAAACTATTATTTTAATTCTAAAGTCATTCTCAGAAGACCACTCATCAAGGACTTTTCTTCATTTTCCGAAAGCACTACAGCTTCACCGTTCCGGGCAGATGACACTTTTTCCTAAGTGTGAATGGTCCAAAGATATGCAATTTCACCAGCACCCACAACAAAGCTCTTGCAAAGCTCATGACCCACGTGCATGGGGAAATTCCTCTTTGCATCACACCCTAAATCCTCCTCGTGCTCTGTGTTAAACCTGCCCCTTTCTCTTGAACTGCATCCACAGAGCGGCTTCACCAGCGCACTGAAATAACAGCACCACTCACTCTGGTTTGTTACAATGGCTCGACCGAGGGCCATCGGTTCAGTGCTGGGTGACGGCATAATTTACGTCAAGAACACTGTTCTCACTTATTGGAGGCCGTAAAGCTTCGTTTTAACTACATGATATGAGACCAATGTAATTATTTATTACAATATCATTATTATGTGAAATTAGCCTTCCTTTACACAACGATTTTATCATTAGTCACTGTAAAAAAAAAAAAAAAAAAAAAAGACCAAATTTGATGATGACTACACGAGACTGTCTTAGTTCTTGCCAGGGAGTTACACCCTGAGATGGAGACGTGCAGGGACCCGAGGCAGCAGCCACCTTAAAACCGAGACCTATGGGAAGGTGAGGGACACAGCAACGTTGAACTGTGAGCCATTACACCAAGGTCTCCCCGCACCCAAAGGGAAACTCTGGAGCTGCACAGCCCTTCAGAGCTGTCCTAAACTGAGGCAAAGGGACTGCACATGTCTACCCCCAAACTGTCAATAACTGAGTGGGAGTTGTTCTCAGGGGGCAGAGAAGACATATGCAAGGTTTCTCTCCTCACCAAGTGCATTCCCTAGAAAGGGATCCAGCTATCACCATCCCAAACGGTGCAGAAATAAGTGCCTCAGTCCTGAAGGGGGATCTGAGAGCACATTACAGAGTCCTGTATAAGGACAGAGAGCTTCCACAGACTGCTGTGCCAGACGGCTAAGCTAGGCTGTATGACAAACAATCCTGAAATTCTAATGACCGAATAAAACATTTTGTTATTTACTCATGCTCCTTGCCCAACACAAAGTAAGCCCTACTCATTAATGTCACTTGAGGACCCAGGTTGACAAAGGCTCAAAAACAGCAGGTATTTTTACGATCACTTAGGTAGAAGGACAGAAACGTGACGAATCATGCACTGCCTTGAAGAGACCCAGAAGGGAATCATGTTTCTTCCACTCCATTTTGTTGGCCAAATTATGTCACATGGCCTAAAATCCACCCGGTGTCCAGAAAAGGAGGAGAACCAGAACATCTATGACCTGATAACCACCACCAAGGACTGATCCAGCCTGGGCTCTACAGATGTTAACTGCTCACTGAAATGTTGCCATACTTTTTGTGTATCTTTGCACATTTATTCTTTAATTACAACTAAAGGAGAAGCAAAAGGAAAAGTACATTTGAGAAACTCTAACCTCTGGATAATAAAACTGAAGAGGTAAATATTTCCATAAAGCACTCCAATAAAGGAATCACAAGAAAATGCAAAGAAAGCAAGCATGGATGACATTTAGGAAGAGACTTGAGGGACTTCCCTGGTGGCACAGTGGTTGAGAGTCCGCCTGCCGATGCAGAGGACACAGGTTCGTGCCCTTGGTCTGGGAAGGCCCCACATGCCACGGAGCGGCTGGGCCCGTGAGCCGTGGCCGCTGAGCCTGCGCGTCCGGAGCCTGTGCTCCGCAACGGGAGAGGCCACAACGGTGAGAGGCCCGTGTACCGCAAAAAAAAAAAAAAAAAAAAGAAGAGACTTGAAACTGTACATTGGTTAATGTTTTATCCATTTTTTAAGCCCCTAAAGTTATTAGCATAAAAATCCTCAAAACAGGGACTTCCCAGGTGGTGCAGTGGTTAAGAATCCACCTCCCAATGCAGGGGACACGGGTTCCTACCCTGGTCTGGGAAGATCCCATGTGCCGCGGAGAAATTAAGCCCGTGCGCGACAACTACTGAGCCTGTGCTCTAGAGCCCGCGAGCCACAGCTACTGAGCCCACGTGCCACAACTACTGAAGCCTGCACGCCTAGAGCCTGTGCTCTGTCTGTAACAAGAGAAGCCACCGCAAAGAGAAGCCCAAGCACCTCAACGAAGAGTAGCCCTTGCTCACCGCAACTAGAGAAAGCCCACATGCAGCAACGATGACCCAACACAGCCATAAATAAATAAATAAATTTATTATTATTTTTTTAAATCCTCAAAACAAAAGTCTCTCTGTGTTTTGGACAGACTGGCAAAGCAGAGAAATGAGACAGTGTCGACTTCTTTATTCCGTTACCCAGTAAAGCTGCAGGAGGAAGAATCCTCAGACTTAAGGAACGAGGGTATCTCAAAAAAAAAAAAAAAAAACAGAAGAGGAAAATCTGATCTTCTGCAAGGAAAACAGAAAGCCTATGGCTTTGAAAACAACAATGTGAAGCTGTCACAGCAGCGACAAGCACATATTACAGGTTGCCTTGAGAGCGTGTATTTGTGCTGTGTGCATGTGATGTACCTTTGTGTGTGTGCGACCTGGGCTCCTCAGCATACCACCTGGATAGCAACAGCATAATACGGCCAGTGCAGTCATTAGTAAGCACCTTGGGGTTATAATTACATCCACATATCTACTTCAAAAACTTGAGAGAACTCTTCAACAAATGGTGTTGGGAAAACCAGATATCCACATGTAAATGAATTAAACCAGACCCTAATCTTACACCACTCACAAAAATTAACTTGAAATGCATTAAGGCCTGAAACTTAAACCCCGGGAAGAAAACATAGGGGAAAAGTTTCATAATATTGGTCCAGGCAATGATTTCTTGGATATGACACCAAAAACACAAGCAGCAAAAGCAAAAATAGACAAGAAGAACTACATAAAACTAAAAATCTTCTCCACAGCAAAGGAAAAAAATCAACAAGTAAAAAGTCAACTTAATGAATGGGAGAAAATATTTGCAAACCATATATCTGATAAGGGGTTAATATCTAAAATATAAAAGAAAGTTCTAACACTCAATAGCAAAAAAACAAATAAATAAATAACTTGATTTTAAAATGGGCAAAGAACCTGAAAAGACATTTTCTCAAAAAGACATATACATTGCCAAGAGACACATGAAAAGATACTCAACATCAACAATCATCAGGTAAATGCAAATCAAAACCACAATGAGATATCAACTTACACCTGTTAGAACGGCTATCACCAAAAAGACAGGAAATAAGTGTTGCCAAGGATGTAGAGAAAAGGGAATCCTGTGGTGGGAATTAAACTGGCACAGTCACAATGAAAAACAATTTGGAAGTTACTCAAAAAGCTAAAAACAGAATTACCATATGATCCAGCAATCCCACTTCTGGGTATATATCCCAAAGAACTGAAATCAGGATGTCAAAGAGATATCTATACTCCCATGTCCACTGCAGTATTATTCACAATAGCCAAGATATGGAAACAACCTAAGTGTCCACTGACAGATGAACAGGTAAGCAAAATGCCATACATACATACAACAAAGCATTCAGCCTCAGAAGAGAAAGAAATCCTGTCATTTGAAACAACATGGATGGACCTGAAAGACGTTATGATACATGAAGTAAGCCCAGTCACCAAAGTACAAATATTTCATGATTCCACGTAAATGAGGGACCTAGAATAATCAAACACACAGAAGAAGAGAGTCAAATTTTATTTTACTTTGTAAGGAACTATCAGGAAAGTATAAGCTTCTCTAAGTGACGGGGCTAGAGGGAGGGGAAATGGAGAGCTGCTGTTCAATGGATAAAGACTTTCAGTTATACAAGATGAGTGGGTTCTAGATACCTGCTGCACAACTTGGGGCCTGTAGTTAACAATCCTGTATTGTGCACTTAAAGATCTGTGAAGAGTGTAAATCCCATGCTAAGTTGTTAAGTATTCTTATAACATTTTTTAGAAGAAAGAAAATTTTCTTTTTTTTATTGAAGTATAGTTGATTTACAATGTTGTATTAGTTTCTGGTGTAGAGCAAAGGGATTCGGTTTCATACATATATTCTTTTTTATATTCTCTTCCATTATGTTTTATTACAGGATTTGAATATAGTTCCCTGTGCTACACAGTAGGACCTTGTTGTTTATCTACTTTATATACAGTTGTTTATGTCTGCTAATCCCAAACTACTAAGTTATCCTTCCCTGCTCTTCCCCTTTGGTAACCATAAGTTTGTTTCCTGTGTCTGTGAGTCTATTTCTGTTTCATAGATATGTTCATATGTGTCATGTTTTAGATTCCACATATAAGTGATATCATATGGTATTTGTCTTTTTCTGACTTACTTCACTTAACATGATCATCTCTAGGTCCATCTATGTTGTTGCAAATGGCATTATTTCATTCTTTTTATGGCTGAGTAATACTCCATTACATACATACATACATACATGTATATATATACCCACACCTCATCTTCTTTATCCATTCATCTGTCAATGGACATTTACGTTGTTTCCATGTTTTGGCTATTGTAAATAGTGCTGCTATAAACATATGGGTGAATGTATCTTTTTTAATTATAGTTTTGTCCAGATATATCCCCAGGAGTGGGATTGCTGGGTGGTATGGTAGTTCTATTTTTAGTTTTTTAAGGAACCTCCACACTGTTCTCCATAGTGGCTGCACCAATTTACATTCCCACGAACAGTGCAGGAGGGTTCCCTTTTCTCCACACCCTCTCCAGCATTTATTACTTGTAGACTTTTTAATGATGGCCATTCTGACCGGTATGAGGTGATACCTCATTGTAGTTTTGATTTGTTTTTCTCTAATAATTAGCAATATTGAACATCTTTTCATGTGCCTATTGGCCATTTTTATGCCTTCTTTGAAGAAATGTTTATTTAGGTCTTCTGCCAATTTTTTGATTGGGTTGTTTGTTTTTCTGTTATTGAGTTGTATGAGCTGTTTGTATATTTTGGAAATTAAGCCCTTGTCAGTCACACCATTTGCAAATATCTTCTCCCAGTCCATATGTTGTTTTGTTGATGGTTTCCTTTGCTGTGCAAAAGCTGATAAGTTTAAGTAGGTCCCAGTTGTTTATTTTTGCTTTTATTTCCATTGCCTTGGGAAACTGACCTAAGAAAACACTGCTCCAATTGATGTCAGAGAATGTTTTGCCTATGTTCTCTTCTAGGAGTTTTATAGTGTCATGTCTTATATTTAAGTAGAGAGAGAATTTCCTATTGCCAATAATAAAAAGAAAATATTTATTTGAAAAACCCAAACAGAAATCCGCTAAGAAAAACTATTTCAGGATTGGAAAGTCATTAACCGTATACACGTGAACATGACATATGATCCAGGTCTTACTGAGGCATGAACCGATGGAGGTCAGAGTCCTGACACGGCTTTATGTATCTGCAACCCCCTCCACTGCTCTCTCATCCTGGCAGACCACGCTCCCCACAAACCACAACAGGGAACGTCAGCTTCTGTCACTGCTCGGTCCTCTTATGACTGTAAGTTCTCGGCTGGACTTCCTAATGTTGCTGCTGAGGGCCTCAAATTTCCCCTAACTGTTTTCCCTGTCTGGGCACTCTTACCCCTCTGTGACCCACTCCTATCCTTCAGCACAGTTCACTTTCCTCATGCTGACTTATTATCACGCACTTCCTCTAGGTGCGCTGGGTGTTATGCAGAAGAAACACTCTCTATAGGTCACTTGGAGCAGCACAAAATTCCTGACAGTCCCTTTCCGAAATAAAATATATATGCAAATAAGTCTGCACATACACATTTCAGCAACTGCTGTTTTCCCAAAGCGTATCCTCTGATTCCTCAATTTCTTCCCCCTCGAGGGAGTCAGTAAAAGTGGGAGGCTGAAGAAGAGGTATTTCTTTGCTGCTAAACTTCATCACAAATTTACTTCTTTCTTGCTCTTTTATAGGAAAGGCTAACTAGAATCGCTAATCATCATGTTAACATTTGCATCAAAGGAAGAGTTTAAAGTAATAAGCAATAAAAACATAAATGAACATTTTATTTCTAAGTGAGTTTCCCCATTGAGTTTTCTGAATTGTTCATTTCCAGAGTCAAATGCCACCCTGTGTTTCACAGTCTTACAATGAGAAACGGCAGATAGGAAAAGGATTGGCACACGCTGTAAATGACTAACATACATTATAAGACTATGCTGAAGATTTAAAGTTAATAGTAGAGGTTTCCAAGTGGTTTTATGTTCAGTATGCAAACCCTAGTTCTATAATTTGAGAGTAAGTAACTACTCATTCTGAACGGTGTTTTACAGAGTCCATCTCAAATATAATTCCACCGAAATTTGCTGTATTTAAATTGCCTTAACACTGTGAATTGTGTTCACTTGAGGAAAGCACGTGAGGAGTTTAAAGTATAATGATTTTCTAAAAATACCAATGATTTGCACATTCTTTTCTATCTCAAAGCAATTGGATTTATTACATATTTTTATCCCCTTGTCAGGCATGGAGAAAGTGGTTAGCAAGAACTCTCAAGTCCTATTGTGCTTTTAAAATAAAACGATCAGACCAAAATCTAAATTTATAATTTGGACGACACTGCGTGTGTCCTCAGTGAGACAATGACACGCATTCTTCCTATAAGCCGAGGATCACTTGATATTCTCTGCCTTTGCTCATCAGCTTGCATTTCAGCTTTTTAGCAAATGCAACTGTGGCAAACATCCTTAGAGAACAGAATCCATTCCGCAAGCCTGAGTATGTTCATTACCTGTCCATCACTATTACAGCAGCTCCGCACCTGGCCATTTGATCAACAGCACAAAGTCTCGCTCACGTATCCCATCACAAATCTTGTTAAATCGTTTCTAAAGGTGACCACACACAATGGAAGAGAAAAGAGAAGGATACACGTATTTCCCAGTAAATAGTCTGAATTGTACTCCTGTAAAAATACAAAAACACCTTTGTCTTTTTTTTTTTTACATCTTTACTGGAGTATAATTGCTTTACAATGGTGTGTTAGTTTCTGCTTTATAACAAAGTAAATCAGTTATACATATACATATGTTCCCATATCTCTTCCCTCTTGCGTCTCCCTCCCACCCTCCCTATCTCACCCCTCTAGGTGGTCACAAAGCACTGAGCTGATATCCCTGTGCTATGCGGCTGCTTCCCACTAGCTATCTATTTTACGTTTGGTAGTGTATATATGTCCATGCCACTCCCTCGCTTTGTCACAGCTTACCCTTCCCCCTCCCCATATCCTCAAGTCCATTCTCTAGTAGGTCTGCGTCTTTATTCCTGCCTTACCCCTAGGTTCTTCATGACATTTTCTTTTTCTTAGATTCCATATATATGTGTTAGCATACGGTATTTGTCTTTCTCTTTCTGACTTACTTCACTCTGTATGACAGACTCTAGGGCCATCCATCTCACTACAAATAACTCAATTTCGTTTCTTTTTATGGCTGAGTAATATTCCATTGTATATATGTGCCACATCTTCTTTATCCATTCATCTGTCAATGGACACTTAGGTTGCTTCCATGTCCTGGCTATTGTAAATAGAGCTGCAGTGAACACTGTGGTACATGACTCTTTTTGAATTATGGTTTTCTCAGGGTATATGCCCAGTAGTGGGATTGCTGGGTCACCTTTGTCTTTAAATGCTGAGGAAGCTCCGTAGGTTCTTTACGCAGCATGGCTCACAAAAACGTATAACGGAAGCACCACTGTTAACTGAATCTAAAAGGTGAATCAACATAGCTTAGCCATTTGTGAAAAGATAATGTTCCGGTAGAGTCTTTTCCTATAAATTTGGGGGTTTCTTTAGATTCTATAAAAGAGGGATAATAATAACTCTTTCACAGTATGCAAAATATTTAATTACAAATATGATGTGGCCTCTAACCCACGAGAAGGGGCAGTGACAACTCATTCTGGCCGTGGACCACAGCAAGCCACACCAAGGGGCATCAACCAGCCTTGCCTGGCTCACAGGGCTGGGGGGATTAGGAGAGTAAAAAGCAGTGCCCTGGGCTTCCCTGGTGGCACGGTGGTTGAGAGTCCGCCTGCCGATGCAGGGGACACAGGTTCGTGCCCCGGTCCGGGAAGATCCCACATGCCGCGGAGCGGCTGGGCCCGTGAGCCGTGGCCGCTGAGCCTGCGCATCCGGAGCCTGTGCTCCGCAGCGGGAGGGGCCACAACAGTGAGAGGCCCGCGTACTGGAAAAAAAAAAAAAAAAAAAAGCAGTGCCCTTAGCAGAGTCAGGCATACAGGATACGCCCAGAAAATGTCAGCATTTTCCAAATCAGGTCTGCTGCACAGCAGTGCTTTAATAAAACTGTATACATAGTTCTGGAGCGCTTCCTGTAAATATTAAACATACTACATATCAAATAGTGACACACAATTATCTGTAAAAATGGGTGTGAAAACCTCAGTGACTGATTCTTCATTCACGATCCAAAGGTAGGAATGGATAGAAAGTTCCACTCGAGGCACCAACCATAGTCAGAGAGGCAGGGAGAAGCAGAAAAATCGATAGTCGTGAAGGCTTCCAGAGCCACAGGTCACTCACAACAAACAGGGAAAGTGGGCGGAGAACTTAGCTTCCACAACTATAAGGTCCATCTTTAAACACTAAGGAGTTAGCAGAACAGAACTGGATAAAATTTAACAAATGTAACTTGCTCACATTCAACGTGGCTTTACACTAAGAAGAAATTCTTGGGAGAATGGAAATATCCAATTCATTAAATGATTCTTCATCGAGTATCTCCCCAAACCAAATCGTCCTGATATGCTGAAATTCCACTTGATTTTCAGGGATTTAGAGTGAATGTTTTCAGGAACACACGTATCTGTTATACAGAGCACATGTCCACAGTCTCATTTTCCAAAAGGAAATGTCAGGACCTGTGGCTGTCCCAGTTGCTATGGAGACAAGAAAGCTCTTAGATGAAGTTCAGAGTCCAGAGCTCGGGGGATGCACAGCCAGCAGCTGCAGGAGTTAGAACCTTGCTGCCGTGTGGATTCTGCAGACCAGAGACCGCAAAGAAGGCATGGAGAGGAGGGCAGGGTGGAGACAGGACTCTTTGTTTTCTACTGAAAATAGAGGGAAAGAAAAACAAGCAATGGGGGGATGGTTGATCTGAATGCAATTACAGTACTGAACGAATCCACCATTGCCCACAGTATTTTAGACGATATCAACCGACTAGGAAATTAATTCTAGCATGACTTTAGTCAAAGAACATGATGCGATGAATTCACACAATCTGAATAATTGCCGCTATCAGCTGAAATAACAGCAGGAAGATGAGGAAATAGGTCAGCTATTCTAGGAGATAAATGTGTATTCCTCCACGTCTTCTGCATAACTTGTAAAAACAGGCAGTAGCATTTTTCTAATTGTTTTGAAGCCTTTCTTCCGAGGTTATGTATCTGAAATTCGAGGGCTGACTGAGGATAGTCCCCCATGACCAACTACTTCCCACAGCAAAAGGACTGACACTTCAGAGCTTTCTTCTCTCCATGATTATTTAACATTCTAGAGAACAGATGCATGGGTAGAAGTGGACCCTTTAAAAGAGCTTATGATGATGGCAGACTTTCTGCCGACACTAAGAGAAATTTTGAAAAATCAACTGTAAAATGATTTATTAAGTCACTCTCTAGTTATTTAGTATTTGGCACTGAGAGTCCAGGATCGAAACCACAGAGTGTGTACCAGAAAGCTTTGTTTTGTTGTTGGTTAGTTTGGGGTTTTGTCTTTTGCCTAGAGAAATGATGAACTGATGGGGAGACATGTTGTCATATGCGTTAGGCATTTTTTTCAAATCTTCGTTTGAGGAAATCAAAGCCAAACAAATGCCCTTCCAAGTGTGAGGTCATAGTTGAATGAGTATTGGTTGGCTAATGGCCTAGGCATTAAGTCATTCCTGGGAACCATACTGCTTCAGGGCCCTGTTTGCGGGTAGAAAGCACGGTACAGCATGGCCCCTACAATTCATCCTGTCTCAAGTTAGATAAGGAGTCTACACATGCAAAGCAGTGACATCCTGATGATACGGCCCTACCTCAGTACCTTCCCCTCTAGTTAATGCTGAATTATGTACTTTGGTCTCTTTATACTTTCTCCTAGTTACTAAGCACCCCTAATCTCCTAGCACTAAAATAGACGTTAGGAAAGAGGGAATAAAAAATAAACCATGGGGCTTCCCTGGTGGCACAGTGGTTGAGAATCTGCCTGCTAATGCAGGGGACACGGGTTCGAGCCCTGGTCTGGGAAGATCCCACATGCCGCGGAGCAACTAGGCCCGTGAGCCACAACTACTGAGCCTGCGCATCCAGAGCCTGTGTTCCACAACAAGAGAGGCCACGATAGTGAGAGGCCCGCGCACCACGATGAAGAGTGGCCCCCGCTTGCCACAGCTAGAGAAAGCCCTCGCACAGAAACGAAGACCCAACCCAGCCATAAATACATAAATTAAGAAAAAAAAAAGAGTAAATCCTATTTAAAAAATAAAAAATAAACCAGTTCCCTTGTCTCAGAGAGCCAAGAATAAAATTGGGTTTGTGTTGGTAAAATGGGCATTTGCGAAGAAATTCCCTTTCCTGATTCTAGCAGTGGAAATGCCTTGGAATCACAGAATATTAGAACTGAGAAAAGATCTCAGAGGCCAAAAGCACCAAACCTTCTTGTTGCATAGATGACAGAATTCAAAGTCAGGGAATGTAAATAATTTTCTCTACTACTGCTGTTGTCTAAACAGCAATGCAAGCTGCCTTCGTATAGTAGAAGAAAGACCTGCTTTTCACGTGCTCGAAAGCTAACTGCCTATTCATGATGAAAGGGTATTCCATCAGCAACCTCCCCCTGTCCTGCTTTGGAGCAAGAGTTCTGCTCCTCAGGACTTAGTAAAAGTTGAACATAGAAGGGGGAACCTAAATAAAGTTCCTCACAGTTATTAGTAAGCAAACACCTGTTGAAAAGACTGACGACTAGTTCACGTGAATTAGAAATAACGGACAATTACAGTTATTTATGGCCTCCTACTTCATGTTCACACTACTAATTAATTACACTAATTAATTTACACTAATTAAAAACTTGTTTCCAATATAATTCTTAACTTAATGGCTTCACTGCAACACTTTGGTTAAACTAAATCAAGAATTTTCATCACTCACCCAGGAGGACAATGTATATTGCATTCCAGTCATATGCTCTTATTATACTACTACTTTCCATTTATTGAGAAAGCATCCTAGGCAATGTATTGTGTGAGTAGCTCTATTTACTTTATTTCTCACTCTTACTGCTATTCTAAAAGGTAAGAATTATTATCTCCATTTTTTAGATGCATGATTTTATCTTCAGAGGGATTAAGCAATTGAGCTGAGATCACAGTGTGAGGGCACAGTCAAACCCAGTGCCCTCGAGCTCCAAAGCCAGATTCTCAACTATGCATCACAGCTTCCATAACTTGTCAGTTCTTCCCCAATCCGAGAAAATTAATTGTTCACTTATTTTTAAAAGATTACCCATGTCATCAGAATGGAAAGATAATTAGATTATACTGCACATTCTACAAACGTCAATGAATAATTAAGACTTTCTAAGACAGCTAGAAATTGGAAGCTGACCTCCTGTACAGCCTGAAAATAGTTCCAGGTTATCTCGTTGAAAAGGAAAATTGGCAGTTGATCGTCACGGAACGTCTGGAGTAATTTCAAATCAGCCACACAGAGGAATAAGAAACAAAAGCCTCTGTAAATAGGCAAATATTAAGTATATTCCAGGGCAAGACTCAGACTATGAAATTACCAGAACACAAAGGCAGAACAAACACTGAGACCTTTCCCTCAGCCAGACTGAACAACGATTTTCAAAAGAGATAGCCAGAGCTATGATGTGACATTTTGACATCAACTCAAGAGGGTCCCTCCTTTCAAACACCAGATGTTCTCTTTATTTCATCTTCTGTTCAACCTTGATTTTTTATTCCTGGGAAGACTGCATAGTCAGCTTCAAACCCATCCCCTTTGGGTTCTGCCTAATTCCTTCAGCAGAAAACACATCAAAAAATACTATCGCTGATGAACAACATAATCAACATGTGCACACTGACAGATGAATGAATGCACGCAGGGTCACACAGCTATGAGGTCACAGGGCAGGATGGGAACTGGGATGTGCTACATTTAACACTTACCCAGTCATCTCCCTTTTAAATTATCATGGACAAAACCAAATAGCTATTATACCCCTTCATCCACATTCTTCTCCCTGGGTGGGGCTGGGCTGGGAAGACACCACAGATTTAGCAGGCGTCAGCAAACCATGGCCCATGGGCCAAATCTGGCCCACCACCTGTTTTTGTAAATAAAGTTTTATTGGAACACAGCCACAGTCACTCGTTCACATACCACAGATGCGGCTGCCTTCAGAGTTGAGTCGTTGTGACAGAGACTATATGGCCCACAAACTGAAAATATGTACTACCTGGCCTTTTACAGAAAAAAAAAGTGCCAATCCCTTGTTAGGACATGGAAAGAAAAGACCTTGGTCCAAAAAAGTTCAAATGTGAATCACCAGAAATCTAAGTTCATAAACACAGAGATGAAAACAAGAGAGAGCAGTGCTGGGAAAATGGCAGGAGTTTTCTACCACCCTCCCCAGAAGGAACACCAATTTTGACCACCACCCACAGAGGACAGTACCTTTGTGGAAGTCCAGGAGTCCAGCAGAGAAGTTCCAGCACAGCCCTGGAGAGAAAAAAATCTGAGGTTAGACACAATGAAGAGGGTGAGAGGAACAGTTTGATTTTCCCACATCATCCCCTCCCCAAGGCAGCACAGCTCAGTGCCCAGGAGAGAAACCTCAGCATGATTTCTCCTGGGGCAGAGAGAGACTGCGAATGAGCACCTGGCCTCCCCTGGTGTGCAGGACACTGCCAGAGAGACCCAGCTCTTTCCTGCCCCATCTAGAAAACTGAGAGGAGTTGCATGACTTGGGGGAGGGGAGGGGTGGAGAGGACAACAGCCACAGGCTCTCAGAGGATGACACAGGGACGCAGATCCTACGAACTGCTTCACGGACTCCATCAGGAAGCTGATCCCCGCAGCTGGCCCCTGGGCACCCCTAACACTCTGTACACCTCACCCACACACCCTCACACCGTGGCTAGCTTCCACACGAGCGCGAGCCGGCCTGAGTCTGCGGGATTGGGAAAAAGCACGTGACCGTGAGCATTCAGCACTACCCTAGGAGAAGACAAGGGAGGCTGTCAGCACTCAGTCTGGCTTCACGGGATCAAGAGAAGACATACAGCCTCAAGAATCCCGCCCCCAAGAGGGAACAGGAAGTGTGAGCAGCTGTATCCACAGAAAAGGTCTGAGAAAGCCCCAGAAGCCCTAGCAGGGCTGACAGAAGGTACTCCTCTTCCAAAGCCAATCAGTGAAGAGTGGAGGAGGTGACTGCTCCTTCAGAAATGAAGACAGCAACGCAGGACTTCAAGGAACAAGAAGGATCAGGGAACCACGACCACCAAAGAACACAGTAATTTTCCCGAAACCAACTCCAAGGAAATGGAGATCTGTGATTTGCCCAATAAGGAATTCAAAATAGTTGTTTTAAGGAAGCTTGGGGAACTACAAGAAAACACAGAAAGACAATTCTACAAAACCAGGAAAACAACATACACACAGAACAAGAAATTCAACACAGGGGTAGAAATCATAAGAAAGAACCAAACAGAAATTCTGGGGCTGAAAAATACAATGAATGAAATGAAAAATGCAAATGGACAACTCGCTCATGCAGAAGCATTTGAACACCAAGAAGGAAAAGCCTGTATTTTGAAGGCACTGCCTTTCACGGGAAGGCAGCTTTCCACATCCACTAATTGGGTTTACATTGGCATAGCTACTCTCTGGAAACAGAGACAATAATCATGTGAAATAGAGCAATGAGGAGTGGAAATACCAACCACATTCCTGACTAACGTTTGTGGTACAACTGTTCCCTTGGGTACAAAGCGAAATGGCTTGCATCCACAACCAATTCACACACATATATTTGTAATATACCTGTATTTGTACGTGCATGTGTGTCTATGCTTAAAATATTTGTTTCAACTACTCTTGTACGTATATATACATTCCAATAAAGACAAGATCATTTGCATATGGAATGAATTTGGAAAGAATATGGTTTAGTTATGCCATTACTAAATACCTGTTGATTCGTTCAACCAGTACATCCAACAAATACTGCATGTCAGGCATGATTACAAGGTCCATGAATGCCCTGGGGGGAAGAAACAGACAAAAGTGTCTCCTTTTTTTTTTTTTTTTTTTTTTTTTATTAGTTTACGTCCTAGTAGGGATGGAGGAGAAACTGACAACAAGCCAGATTATATTATCTACTGCTGTGGAACACAAGCTTAGTGGCTTAAAATAACACATATTTATAACCTCACGTTCGTGTGGGCCAGGAGTCGGAGCATGGCTTAACTGCATCCTCTGATTCAGGGAGTCCCACAGGGCTGTGATTTCATCTGAGAGCCTCATCTGAAGGCTCAGCTGGGGAAGAACGTGCTCACGTGGTTGTCGGTAGAACTGAACTGCCTGAGGATTCTTGGATCTAGTGTCTTGGTTACTTGCTGCTATTGACAGAAGGTCCCCTTTAGCTCCTTGTCACGTGGGTCTCTGCAACAGGGCAGCTTGCTTTATCAAAGTCAGCAAGGGAAGATCTTCTAACAAGACAGAGTCACCATCTCTTGTAAGCTGACCATAGACGCGACACCCCGTCACGTGTGCTGAATGTTCTTCTAGAACTGAGTCATAGCCTACACTGAAAAGGATGGGAGCACACAAGGCTATGCCTCTCAGGAGGCAGGGACCATGAGGAGCCATCGTTTTGTTAACATCTTTATGGAATGCAATTGCTTTACAGTGGTGCGTTAGCTTCTGCTGTGTAACAGAGTGAATCAGCTACACGTACACATATATCCCCATACCTCTTCCCTCTTGCGTCTCCCTCCCTCCCTCCCTATCCCACCCCTCTAGGTGGTCACAAAGCACTGAGCTGATCTCCCTGTGCTATGCGGCTGCTTCCCACTAGCTATCTATTCTACATTTGATAGTGTTTATAAGTCCATGCTACTCTCTCATTGTGTTCACGCAGCCAACCCCAGTCCTCTCCCGGCGCTCTGACCGAAGCCCGAGCCTCCGCTCCCAGCCCCGCCCGCCCCGGAGGGGGAGCAGACAAGCCTCTCGGGCTGGTGAGTGCCGGTCAGCACCGATCCTCTGTGCGGGAATCTCCCCGCTTTGCCCTCCGCACCCCTGTTGCTGCGCTCTCCTCCGTGGCTCTGAAACTCCCCTCTTCCGCCACCCACAGTCTCCACCCGCGAAGGGGCTTCCTAGTGTGTGGAAACCTTTCCTCCTTCACGGCTCCCTCCCACCGGTGCAGGTTACATCCCTATTCTTTTGTCTCTGTTTTTTCTTTTTTCTTTTACCCTACCAGGTACGTGGGGAGTTTCTTGCGTTTTGGGAGGTCTGAGGTCTTCTGCCGGTGTTCAGTAGGTGTTCTGTAGGAGTTGTTCCACATGTAGATGTATTTCTGATGTATTTGTGGGGAGGAAGGTGATATCCACGTCTTACTCTTCTGCCATCTTGAAGGTCTCCAACACATGAACCTTTTTTTTTTTTTTTTTTTTTTGTGGCTGCATTGGGTCTTTGTTGCTGTGCGCAGGCTTTCTCTAGTTGTGGCGAGCAGGGGCTACTCTTTGTTGCAGTGCGTGGGCTTCTCACTGCGGTGGCTTCTCTCATTGTGGAGCACGGGCTCTAGGCACACGGGCTTCAGTAGTTGCGGCACACGGGCTCAGTAGTTGCGGCTTGCGGGCTCTAGAGCGCAGGCTCAGTAGTTGCGGCGCACAGGCTTAGTTGCTCCACAGCATGCGGGATCGTCCCGGACCAGGGCTCGAACCCGTGTCCCCTGCATTAGCAGGAGGATTCTAATCCACTGTGCCACCAGGGAAGTCCCCAGGAGCCATCTTTAAAGCCGGCTTACCACAGTGGGGGAGAACACATAGGGCCTGGTGGGCCACTGGGAGGAAATGGATTTTACTAGGATGTAGAAATTGATGTTACATCAATGTATGAGATGCAGCTCGGGATCCATTGAGTTGTGATGTATACTGACCAAGTGTCTACTTCACCACCACCCACCTTGTTCCCATGAGACCTCACAACTTCCCTGTCTGGTAGACAAGGACTGTGGTATTAATTTTTCAGCATCCTGCGCACAACCTGTCCTGATGCCACAGGCTCTTTCCCAGTCACTCATAATCTCTCCCTGTGTCATTCCTTCCTGTATATTTTCTCCCCACCTATCTCTTTCCTGCTGAGAACCACCTCTTGCATTAATCATGGCCCTCTCTTCCTCTTTTGGCCAACAGTATCACTACCAGACTATCAACACCATTAAATTATTTAACCTCTTGATAAGTGAATCTTTCATCCAATTCAGAATAGGGGACACAGCTACAACTAAATTAAATTGCAAGGTTATCCTCTGACGTTTGATGCATGTGTTGAGAATATCTGTAGTGGAACAGCAGTGTCCATGAATACTATTTAACCGTTAGCTACACTTGGTCAAATCACTGTTTTGCTATGGGCCGTGCCAGGTCTTTACAGAGTCCCAGACACTCTCTCTCTACCTCGCTTCTCTTTTCTCACCCCCTTTATACTGAAGTTCATGCCTTTCTCTATTACTTGTCACTTGATCTCCCCCAGAAAGCTGGGTCCTTTGGCTAATAATTGTCACTGTTACCATAAGTTTTCTCTATGAATTGATGCTTTTTCCATCCAATCTGTCTTTCAAAAGCCCTGCCAGAGATCCCTTGCTGCCTGACCTCCATATCCAGACAGTTTCTTCTTTGCTGGCATGTGAATAAACTAATAATTGCAAACTTATGGAAAAGTGCTCCATTTCTGTGCGGAGATCATATGAGAGTGATCAAGGATAACATCACAACAGTACAAATTTTACAATACGGCTAGCTCGGAAAGGAGCATCTTTAAATATTTAAACAAATGAGAGGTGACACCTTAGTTTCCTGAAGTACTTTCAAGCCATTTGACCCTATTGACCATAAGGCAACATTTTTTGAAGCAGAAGCAGAGAGTTGCTATGATGTACTTTCTTTCACAGGAGTTTTGTTGTCGATATTTTTGGGGGGAAAAACATGCTCTCAGAAATTGCTAAAAACACCTTCCCAATACTTCTTCCTCTCCTCGTGATCAAAACAGGTATGACAAAGTCTACACTTGCCAGAAAAAAGGACAATATTTTCCCTCAGGTTTTGAAACCCCTTGAAAACCTCTGTAACCTGCTGCTTTGTTTTTAAAGTAATAAAAGCTAAATTGGGGCTTAGAGAAAAATGAAGCATTCAACACAACTGAAGGAATTCCATAGCAATGCTGCACAGATTTTCCAAATGCTCAACTGTTTCCCCTGGTGTAAATATAGCCTTTATCACAAAATTGAACAAACATTTTTCTAAATTTGTCTCTCAGGAGCAAGCCTTCTCTGAACATCATGGAACATTTTATCCTCCAAAGATAGGCTGAAAGCTCTAAATTACTCACTATAGGGCTTAACCAAAGCAGCTCATCGTTAGTTAATTGAAGATAATATGGCCTTGTTCCCTGATGCAGATATATTAAAACTGCTGGTTATTTCTGTAGTTAATCTCTTCTGCAAAAAAACCCTCAGTCATAAAATTTTTGTTCTTATGGTAAGAAATGAGATAGCATGAAATAAATATTCGATTTGGAGCTAAGAGGATGCAGAATACTAAAGAGGAGAGGACTATATTTCTGAAAAACTTGCAAAATGTCAACTCTCCCAAATGGTATGCAACCCAGTCATCTCAAAGAAAACTATTTCCATTAGGGCCGTGGCTAGGGTGAGACAAGTGCTTAGGGTGCAAAATTTCAAGGGGTGCCCCACTTGCCTCACCCTAGTCCTGGGCCCAGTTGGACATCTGAGCTATACTCCCTGAAATTGCCTCTTACCTAATTTTGAATCAGCCATTTAACTGCTCCCTTGTTCTTGGACTGCTATACTCCTATTTATTTTGCTCCTTGGATCTTTTATTCAATCCATTACAACTACAACACAGACAGTGGGTTCCTATAGATAATGGACTGCCTGGGGGCACAAACAACGACCCTGAAGCTGTGGCTACTGTTGTAAAGGGTTTACACTCCAGTAGGGAAGAGAGCACGCAGATTTCTTCTTCCTAAGGAAAGCCTTGCTTGGACCATCCTCCGCCCTTCAGACCTGGGTCCTAACTCCTCATGACCTACATTGCCAGATGACAGCACATCCCCTGCTGTTCACTTTCCAGCCCATGACAAGCACTCTTCTTCACGTGTAACTTGAATGAAAGCCCTGTGAAACCATGTGAGATCTCCTAACTCACTGCAAACCCAGAACTTTAAGCATCCTTGAATGTCACTGACCTGAGGCTCTCCAGGTAATTGAACACCCCTTCTTTCTCGAGCATTCCTCCTTTGTCATGATGGCTTTGCCTCCAATATTTCTGATCCCTCTCCAGCTACTTCAATAGCATCTCTTTTTTTTTAACCTAAATGTTGACACTGTTTATAATCAAAACTGCCTTCTCTTGCTGCTGTGTGTAACCTCCCTGATCAATACCAGCACTTGCAAGAGTCTGCTTCCTATGCATACACCGCTGACCACAATCTGTATCCACCGCCAAACCCTTTCCACTGGGAACCATGTCTTTTTATCTCTTCGGATACATTTATTAAATTACTAAGTTCCTAGGAATCCTAAGTGCCTAGATGAACCAGATGACCTCAGGCTGCAACCTAGTGGAGGATGCTGACCAGCTTGGGAAGAGGAACAACACAACATGTGTTAGAGTTAAAGCGTAAATCTGGTGCTCTAGGGCGATGCTGCTCAGACTTCAGCGCGTAACCGAAACACCTGGGCATCTTGTTAAAATGAAGATTCTGATTCGGAAAGACTGGGCTCTTTACAGGGTCTGAAGAGTCTGCATCTCTACCAGCCCCTCAGGTGGTGATGCTGCTGTTGGTCTACGGAGCACACGTCGCAGAGCCGAGTTCTGGGAGGCTTCACAGACCCTAACTTCGTCCGTGAAGTCAAGGAAGTGATGCTACGTCTTGAGGACAGGCTGAATTTGCCAGGGGACCACATGGGAAAAGACAGTCTGGGAGGAGGAAAGAGCAGGGTGAAAAGGGCAGACATGTGAGAACATGGCGATGTGGGAAAACTCTGCTTGGAGCCCACGGCAGTGGAGGCGGGAGAGCCGTGTGGGTGGAGTGGGCTGTGGAGGAGGTGGACCTAGAGGGAATTAGAAACCAGGTGATGCACGTCCTCGATGGGGAGACACGCAGAATGAGAGGATGGGCACAAGTGGAGAGAGGACCACTGCACATCAACCAACGACACTCATCTGTCCTGAGCACCCTGAGGGTCACAGGCCATCTGTCTCCAGTGTCTAGGTCCCTCCCCACAGGCAGTGCTTGGCCATGCCTGGTTCCCCAAGTGGCCCCTGAAAGCATGGCTACTGCGTCTGGGGCTCCTTTTTGTCCCTGGGTGAAGTTTTCTTAAACCTCCAACTTGCTCACGACAATTATTCCAGTGATTAAAGATTAGTGTGATATGTTCCCAAATAGTGGGGATTGAAAACAAATCACCAAAACATCATACAAACTCACCCCAAACAAGTAACCTCTGCTAGTGAGTGAGTGAGTGAGTGAATGAATGAATAGCACAAGAAGATGCTTTGGGCAGGAATTCGGTACAGAAGAGTCAGTACTGTTTAAAGCAGTGCTCTCTAAAAGAAATATAATGCGAGGAACATATGCAATTTTAAGTTTCCTAGTAACCACGTTTAAAAGCCAAAAGAAACATGTGAAATGTATTTTAATAATACATTTTATTGAACCCAACATATCCAACATATTATCATTTGAACATGTAATCGATATAAGAGATTACTGGCAGGTAGTTTACACTGCTTTTTCACGAGGTCTTGGAAATCCTCACGTGTATTTCGCACTTAGGTCACATCTCAATTCAGACTCGTGCTTTTCCAAGCGCTCAGAAGCCCCGTATCGCTGGTGGCTAGACAGTACGGGTTTCAAGGGTGCACAGTCAACTCCTCCACCTGCATCTATTCCTCATTCACTCACTGTGCAGGCTTGGTCAGGTGACTTCACCCACATGCCTCATCTGACATGGAAACAGCTGGCCTAGATCCACGTTCCCCAAATGGTAAAGCTCAGAGCCGAAGACACGGTGCTTCAGACAAAGGCATGAGCGCTCCACCAGGCAGGGCTCTGGGGCCGGGGCTGGGAAGGGGTGCGCAAACGCTGAAGTCACCGCAGCCATCATCCTGGATGTTCCAGTCTCCAAGGAGCCTCCCACCCTCTAAAAGGAGGGGAAGCAAGACGCTTCAAGATTGCTGAGGCCACTCGGACTCAGCACTTGGCTGCAACTTGTGGGGCAGTTTTTGGTCTGGGGTTTTTTGTTTTATGGTTTTTAGGGTTTGGGGTTTTTTATGATTCCACAAATGGAAGCAAAAATAAAGCAATAGCTTGTGCATTATTCACCTGATTGGAACAGGCACGTTTACGGCGCTCAGATGGTACAGAAACAAGTCTATAAACCCGGAGCCTGCCTCTGCACTATTTAAAGCGAATTGAGCAACAATGATGTCTTTAAGCACCGTGAAATACAGGGGTGACACACCCAAAACTGCGTTACACTCAGGTCAGCTCCTCCACTTTACAGAATGACAGAGAAGAGTCCGCGCTTCCTTTCTTCTCTTTTTCAAAAGATCAGTGAAATTTACTCAACGGCTCAGTTTCTTAAGGAAATTCCGTTGTTACTTGTTTTGCTTGTTTTTAATGTTCCTTTTTAAGGTTGAGCAAATCTGTGAGCAAGTTGGCGGCCAGGGCTCCATGTTCAGTTGTGGGACAGGGCGCCTCGCAGCCAGCTGGTACTCAATGTGTGCTTATTATGTACAAGAGACAGCACTGCAGTCCTCACCACGGTCTCTCCAAATACACTGACCACACGTGGCCAATACTTACACAGTGCCCCTGAGAAGAGGGGGAATGCACTGCGGTGTTCTCTACCATCACCAGGTATGGAGAAGGCAGCTAGACAAGGTTCCAGAGGAAGCTCATAGCCGGCCCATGTCCATGCCCACCACCTGGAAGGCAAGGAGACAAAAGGCAGCCTCTGTATCTTTCTCCCCCAGCCCTGGGCCTTCACCGCAGCACTTTTTGTCTGCCTTAACAAATGTCTTCCTTGTCAATTTATTTTATTTTACTTTAAAATCTTTTTATACATATATATATACAATTTTACATAATGCCCAAATGTGATTATCTCACACGTATTAGTTCACGGTTTAAGCAGCCTTCTGTGTGTGTGTGTGTGTGTGTGTGTGTGTGTATGCCACTTTGCTTGTCTTCTGTCTGCCACCCACACCATTCGTCTTTACCACCCACTCTGCTGCCACTGTCCTCCATGGTAACCCATGTGAAGAATCTGCAGTATATCTCTCCACATTCTTCTACATACTTAATCAGACACGTGCACACAGAATTTTGTCCTTGTTTTATAAAATTGGAACATTATATACACCTTTCTGCTTCTTGCTTTTCCCCCTCAAAAATGTCTCGCAGAACTTCCTGTACGCCCGCTGATATATTCAAATTCACCCTTTTGAGCAGCTGCATGACATGACACGCCGTGTTGTCAATATATTCTAATTTAGTCTAACTTCCCTGTTGAAGGGCATTTTCTTTGTTTCTGGGCTCTTGTCAGCTTGAACAAGGGTCACTATATATCCTGAAACACCGGTCCTTACTTACTGAGCTTTAATTCTAGAGATGAAGCTCCAAGCTGGGACGGTAGGGTCAGAGAGTATATATGCTGAACATTTTAGTAGCGATCAACATATTAACATCAAAAGGGCTATAAACATTCATCTTATCACTAGCAGCATATGAAAGCGCCCATCGTTCCACATACCTTCGGTATGTGTTCTTGCCTTAACATTTTACAGCATTTCTGTACCTGAAGTAAATGTCAGGTGAGCGATATGCACCCACAGGATGTCCCCTTTGCGGGACACCAGGAAGTCCTGCTCTAAGTGAGGGCAGGAGGAACGATGCTAGAAGACCCTCAGCAGACCTAGTTTTGGATTCACACTCTTCACCCTGATCTGAGAACTTGAGTGAGGTCCTCTATTCTCACTGAACCTCTTTCTGCATTTGTTAAAAGGACACAACTACACATATACATATACATATGCATTTTAATATTAAAGGGTTGACAAGATTATGTGCATTTATCAGGCTAAGATCAAACTGAAGCCAAGAATCAAGAAAGGAGAACAGAATGTTAAAGCCGTTTTTTTCCCTGAGGGCATCTGGTCAACCTGGTGAATTTTAGTTTTTGTTTTTAATTTCTCATAGGGTGTAGGAGATAGAAGACAAAACCCAGGGCTCGCCCAGGGTGGGAAATCTAATAGAGGACATTTCTACTCAAATCTGGGATATCTGAAATGCTACACCTTCAGTGTAAGTTTTAAGCAAAATAGACTCTTCACCATAAAAGGACTACAAGGACACTTTCCTGGATCCTGAGAAAAGCAGCAAAGGAATAAATACTGAGAAGCTGTAATAAAAACTAGCACTCATATGGATTTGCAAGCCAAGTATACATATCATGTGGAAAGTCAAAAAAGCGTTAAGCTGGGCTTCCCTGGTGGCGCAGTGGTTGGGGGTCCGCCTGCCGATGCGGGGGACACGGGTTCGTGCCCCGGTCTGGGAAGATCCCACATGCCGTGGAGCGGCTGGGCCCGTGAGCCATGGCTGCTGAGCCTGTGCGTCCAGAGCCTGTGCTCCGTGACAGGAGAGGCCACAACAGTGAGAGGCCCGCGTACCGCAAAAAAAAAAAAAAAAAAAAAAAAAAGTTAAGCTATCAATTTAGCTCAAAACAGAACCTCTAAAACTATCTATGGTGAAGTGCTGGACTGTTTTGTTTCATTTTCCATTTGTAAAATGCAATAAAAATGAACTGCACAAAAAATGATATGGAAAAAAGGACAAACACAGCACACTGATGCTATCTATAGCAATGTCAAGTTACCATAAAAATTTCCAAATGTCACTCTCATTTTCCATACTTATTGTACCAAAGGTTACAAGATTTTGTGGAATGAGCGCTGGTCCCAAGAATCCAGCAGAAGAAGTACAGTTCCTCTCTGTGGAACACACTCTCCTCTTAAGCCTTAGGGAATTCTCACAATAATTTTCCAAGGATAAAGCACATTTCACAAGTAAGAGAAAATCACCAAACACACAAGATAACTAGGCATCGTGAGGGGAGAATTAACGAGACAGAAAACCAGATTTGCAAAACCTTCAGATACTGCCATTATCACACAACAAATCCAAAACAAACTTGCTGATTATGTTTAAAAGAATGAAATATAAAGAGACTACTATAAAAGTGACCTAACAGACTTGAAAAGAACCACCCAGGAATGGAAAGTAAAATAATACAGAGAAAGACAAATATCATATGATATCGCTTATATGTGGAATCTAAAAAAAATGGTATAAATGAACTCTTTTACAAAACAGAAATAGAGTAACAGATGTAAAAAACAAACTTATGGTTACTGGCGGAAAAGGGGAGTGGGGATAAACTGGGAGATTGGGATTGACATATACACACTACTACATATAAAATAGATACCTAATAAGAACCTATTGTATAGCACAGGGAAGTCTACTCAATATGGGAAAAGAATCTAAAAGAGTGGATATATGTATATGTATAACTGATTCACTTTGCTGTACACCTGAAACTAACACAACATTGTAAATCAACTATACTCCAATAAAAATTAATTTTAAAAAAAGAAAATTAAAATTCCATAAATGAGTGTAGCAGCAGACTAAACATGGCTTAAGAGACAATTAGGTAACAGAAGCACAGGGCAGATATTACCCAGAATGCAGCACAGTAAAACAAAGTGATACAAAAGATGAAAGAGAAGTTTAGAAACACAGAGAGCAGAGGTGATATAAAATGGTTTCTCAGGGTCTCAGAAGAAAAGAAAGCAAACAGGGCAGAGGAAATAATAATTTTTTTTAAAAAAGTTCTTTTTCCAGAATGGGTAAAAAACATCAATCTACAAATTCAAGATTTCCTAGAAATTCTAAGGAAAATTCATAAATAAAAATGAACACCTTAAAAAGTCATAGCAAAATGTGAGAACATCAAAGAAAATCTTCAAAAAGAGAAGAAAAAAGAAAGACGGCCTAGAAGGAGTGACAGGCTGACAGCTGATACTCAACAAGAAAGACAGAAGCTGGGGAAAAAGGGACTGAATCCTGCTGTCAGCCGCAGGAACGCAGGGAAGCAGAGGCTCCTCCAAGTGAGCCTGGAGGCTCTGCAGGCCAACACTTTGACTGTAGCCTGTGAGAGGCTCTGAGCTGGAGGACCCGGCTGAGATGTACCCACATTCCTACGGAAATGGTGAAAGGATAAATGCGTAATAATGACAAAAACGAGATGATACGTGATAATAAATGTTTGTTGTTTTGAACTGCTAAGCTTGGGGGTAATGTGTTACACAGCAATAGGCCACTAATACAGTTAGCATTCATCTTTTCTACCTGCCAGCAAAGAGAGGCACTACTCAGCAATTCAAAAGTGAAGATACAACACAGGCTGGGGGCAGAAGAGGCAGGGATGATCCACCATCTGGCCAACTGTCCGTGGAGAAGGGATAATGTACCATGATGTACTAGTTTGCCAAAGCTGCCATAACAGAGCACCACAGACTGGAAGCTGAAACAACAGAAACCTGTTGATTCCCAGTTATGGAGGCTGGGGGCGGTTCCTCCTGAGGTCTGTGAGGGAAGGGCTGTTCCAGGGCATCCTCTCTGGCTTGCAGATGACCGTGTTTTCTCTACGACTCCTCACTCGGTCTTCCTTCTGTGTGTGTCTGTCTCTTTGTGCAAATTTCTCCTTTTCACAAGGATACCAGTCATACTGGATTGGGACCCAACAAATAACTTCATTTTAACTTGATTCCCTCGCAAAGACCCAATCTCCATAAAGGGTCACATTCTGAGAGACGTGAGGTTTAGAACCTCAACATATGAATTTGAGGGGGACACGATTAAAGCCATAACACACAGAGAGGGACGTTTAGACACAGACTGCATACTATTCAGACACAGACTCAGTGTTTGAAATCAAAAGTTCATTCCAGGCCAAAATAATTCCTGCATATTTTTTTACTCGGTTCAAATGGAGGCTATAACTGTAACATTCGTCTTGCCTATCATTTATGCAGCTGTGGGGTCTGGTATGGTCTGGAGGGGTTTTTTGTTATGGTTTTGTTCTTTTGTTATCAGTTTTAAGAAAACATAATAAGAGCCAAAGCACTAAAAACATGTCCACTTGGTATTAGATGAAGCCAGTTGAACCTGGCACTGGCTAAGTTCAATCACAGCACTGTTTACGGATGAACTTTTTAGTTCATCCACATAAGTCACAACTAAGCTAATTAAAATCCCAAATGGAAGTGGTAACTCGGTTGTCCTGTAGCCCAGCTCTCCACCGAATCTATCCATAATGAAACATGAAGAGAGTAAAATTATCCTAGGGGTCACAGCCTAGGAGACACTTCCAAAACTCATAAACAATCCTCACTTGCATGCCCACAGCAGCTGACGCAATAGCAGAAATGAAGCAAATGAAGCCAGGGGCTAGGCAAGATGTCCCTGCTGAGCGCGGCCTACACGGTGAATTAAGACTTCATCTCCCTGGAGGGTGGGTGGCAGCTGTCTGCAGGAACACAGGAATGAAGCTCATATCCCAGAAACAGCTCCAGTTTCTTTCAACACGGGAACTACATTTGCTCTAATGCTGTTCAGGTGTGTGCCTGTGTGGGCCTCATTCCACCTAGCCCTGATTCCCCTCAATAAGAACGAAGCCTCTTAAACCAAAGACTTTGGGTTAAGGCTGCCCCTGAGGACAACTGGTAAGCCAGGAACAAGCCGGGTGACGCAGTGCATGTCTCTGCTGCTGAAGGGAAGGATCACATCAAGATGTTCCCATTTCCACTGGGATGGACTTTCTGGAACAAAGCACAACAGTGCAATCACCGCAGCAGAAAACTGCACGGGAAGGACGAAAGCAAACAGATGGAAACCAATTCGTGAAGCAGCACAGACAGCACTCTAAGTTCACTGAAGAACAATAAAAACCGCAACACTGCCAGAAGGCTGTGAAAGATCCATATTCTGGGAGAGAAAAAAAAAAAAAACAATAGAAGAAGAATAGCGTTATTTCAGGCAAAGAATATTCAAAGTGGGATATATGTCACAATGATGAAACCTATGCTTCAATCAAAGGTTCTTAGCTAAAGCCTGCCAAATTCCAGTGGACGGCCAGTAAAACAAACTATGAGAGAGACCGACAGACAGACAGTCCAGAGACAAAGACAGGGGGTGCCATGGCTGGCAAAAAACATTGCTCCTCAGAGGAACTGCCTGAGGCTTTGTTCTGTTTAACTGTGGGCTACGCTTTCTTCGTTCTCATTTGACGGCTTTCAAAGAGAGCTGGTGTTACAAAACATCCAGGCTGGGCCCCTGAAAAAGAAATTACCAGCATGCTTGCAAACTCTGCCTCACCAGAGGAAATTCTTAGGTTCACCAGGGCTTCGCACAAAGAGGCGTCGTCTCTATGGAGTCATTAACAAGATTCATAACGAAAGTGAGACAATGAGAAAAAGGCACACAGCTAACCTTCTCTAAGCCAAGATGGACACAGTTATAACTGATAAAGAAGTATTTTTAAATAAGGTTACTCTAAATTTTCCTTTTGTCCTTAAAACCTGTTTCATGGGCCACAAATTTCAAAAATGCTTCCCTCACTGCAGGGAGAATCAGTTTTATTTAAATACCCATACACATCCGAAATACAAACAAGAGAAACTTGATAGAAATTAACTTAAATAACCTACATATTTAGCAGATGTGAATTATAGATCTTAAACACATATAACGCACACTTGCAAGCAGTAGTTCTTAATGTTTACTATGATCCTAACGCAAGTGAAAGGAATAATAAATTAACCTGTCTGCAACAGGCATGTTGGTGGACTTCTTAAACCTGATGGACACGCAAGCCAGCCTCTCATGATGACGCCCACTGAAAAGGATTTATGGAGAACTTGGTTTATGCCAAGCCATGGCCCAACCACTGGGGCCACAGTAAGAAATAAAATAGTCAAGCTATGCCCTCCTGGCATCCACATTCTAGCAGTGGAAGATAGATAACAGACAAAGTAAATAAAATACATCATATTGTAGATGTTGGTTATTGGTTTCCTATGGCTGCTGTGACAAATTACAACAAATTTAGTGATTTAAAACAACATAAATGTTAATATGTAGTTCTGGAAGTCCAAAGTTCAAAATATTTCCTCGGAGTTGGACATATGAAGTCTAATGGGATACTTAGTATTTCAGTGAGAAGTGATCAGCTGTATTCCAACACCTCCATTTGCTTCCTGCTTTCTTGTTGAAGAAGAATAACGACATGTGTGATTAAGACTGTCTAGAGCTTCTCCAGACACCCATCATCTAGAGAGCTTTGTTCTCTGGTTCATTGGCCCTGAAGGTCTTAATTCTTTGAGATCACACTGCACTACAGTCCGACTTTAATTTCTCCAAGGATTGCTGGCATTCTTAACTGTATTTTTGTGTTTCTTTGTGGCCTCTACTAGAATTATGAAACTTCCTTAAGCTCTGAAATGCTAATGAAAAATATTAGCCACATGGAGGGCTGGAGTGACAGCTTAACACTCTTCAGTGTAATGGTCAAACCATGATGCTGCAAAGCCACTGCCTAGCTGCTACGTCACTGTGTTTCTCCCTCAATGGCAGTTCGTAAGCGCTTTCAAGGGCAGACTCTCATCTGCTAGTAATGATCTCAAGAATACTGGTTGGAATCTGTAGCCTGTTGAGCTACGACAGATATCTTTTTCAGGACCAGCTGGACAGAATCTGTGGGTATCTTGCTATCACACGTGCACCAATATAAACTCCATTAACAGAATTCTATAAAGGCTGCCCTTTTTTTGTAGGAACTTGTGTTAATGCTTATGTACTTTTTCTCGGCTCTGAGCACTCCGCCCTGTGTCTGAGTGTGTGCTACTGTATTAAAGAAATGCAAGAGATTTTCAGGCTCCTTTTCCTGGAGAGGTCCTTGCTCAGTGGGAACTAAGAATGGATATTCCCATGTAGACACAAGCCCTCGACAGGCATAAGCGTGGAAGCTATGTCATGTCCCGGGTAATGTCATTAAATAATCCCAACTGACTACAGTTGCTCTTCCCACTTTCAGGTGGTCACAGCGGATTCTCAATTCAGGGGAGGGGAAAGAGTTATTGGAACAGAGTGTACATCAGGGAATAAGAGATGAGGGTTTAGTGGAATAGGAGATGTAGCCTTGGGTATTAATGAGGTGACAGGACAGAATTAAACCGAATGGAGTTGTCTGTCCACTAAAGATTGACTAGAAAAACTTCCTACTAGAGGGAAGTATACTATAACCATCCTCCTGGACTTCTGAGTTGGGGGAAATCACTTATGTATGAAATGACAGTCAAAATGTGGATTAACTGCATGGTGTGAGAATCCCAAAACAAAAGAAAATTCATCAGTCACAGCAGAAGCAGATGCAAAATCATTCTACGAAGTTCCTCCAGAACCTGACCTGGAATACTAAGGGAAAAAACTACCCCTACTGAAGACGAACTCATAATAAATTTAAAGGTCCACAATGAAAGCGTCCACTATGAAAGAGATCATTTGTACCCTAAAAACTGAGATTATTTCTTAAAGATTAAGTTCCTTTTATTACGTCTAATACAGATTTTAAAAAAACGAATAGAAACTACAACAACCAAAAAAAATAGGACACTACGTGAAAAGAACAAGATTATTTGAAAATGAGACAAGTCAATTTCTAGAAATGAGAAAATATAGTCAATGACAATCTACTAATGGAAAGAAGGTTGTCAGACAACCTTTCTGAAATAGATAAAAATTATATTGTGTTTGGAACTGGGGCCCTTCTTCATTTTGCTATATTATATACCTAAAATAATAACTTACTTCACCTCTACCATGTTCTAGTACCAAGATGGGACAACCTGAATAGCTGGGAAACCAAACAGCAGAGTTGACTCTTCTTGCAACTGTCACTGAAGTATAATTTCTCTGTGTTTTTTTCCAGGACTTCTTTTATATTCTGTGACATGGGATACTACATCCAAAGTTACAGAAACATCAAGTTCACCCCCTTGGAGTATCTTTCAGAACCAGAGAGGAGATGAAGAAATCTAACTCCTGGGGCTCCTGCAGCTTTTAGGGACTCAGGTATGTTCATTTGTACAGATAGCAGCCCTGACTCTCTTTCTTGTGAGATAATATAAATGTAAAAGCTTGTTAAGTGAAGTGCACTGAACAAACTTCCTATCTATTCTGAGTAGAATTCATATTTCTCTTACAATATAGAAATTAAAATTGAGCTCGTGGTACAATTTTCTGTTGTGTACGCCCTCCATACACAACAATTTACAAATATCCCTCAATTTACAAATATCTACATAGGATATTTGTAAATTGAGAAATGAGATATCTTGGATGACTCGCCAAAACAACATCAAAGCTAAACAGCTGCACGTACAGTAATAAAATTAAAAATACTTCTTGAACACTAAGGCATATACCCTGAGAATTAGAACTTAATGAGCAATAAATATTTTGGTAAGCCACTAATAACTGAGTAGCATTTTATCTAAGCAAGAGTAAGTATTAACTAGATATATGAAACTTTCTACATTCTAAAAATAGTACTTCCGAATCTTAAGCTACGATTCTCCCCTATTCAGCTAAAATGTAACTCAACTTTCTGAAAATATACCCTAGATACTGGGAGTTTAGAAATGGTCTCTTACCCCTATTATACCTTCACCCTGTTTAATTTCAGGTTAGCATAGGGAGTTACAGAGAGGATGACTTGTGGTTCAGAAGATGTTATTGCTGCTAAATTTACATGTATGAATGTAAATATGTGCTAGAAGGAACCTCCTGATGGGATTAATCATCCAAATTCCCATCAGAAATGCTTTCTGGTAAAAGGAGGACAAGAATAGCTGTGAAGGTCCCCTAAGGACTCAGCTGCCACTTCTAATGAAAAGTCCTTTCATGCAGAAGATGCTTCAGACAAAACCAGCAGAGTTAACTGTGCTTATTTTTCTGCTTAAAAATAGTGGGAAAATAAGTCACTGTATTCCAAACACAGAAATTAACCAATCTGTAAGATCAATAGAACACAGAAAGTTAACATGAACTAAGGAAGATAAATGCTAAGTAAAAATAAAATGAAAATGCTCCTTTCAAATAAATTTGCCATCCTGAAACTACTAACCCAAGAGAAAGCACACATCCTCTCACCCATCATGTCATACCTAGTGTGTATACATTTTAGGAAAAGGACTCATGATCCAAGGATGGAGACAAAAGAAACTACCCACCCTTCTACCTACCCTACCCCTCTTTATAAAAGGACACAAGTATCCACACTAGAGAAACGCTCCTCTCTTTGCCTCTTCCCACCCCCATCTTAGGCCAGAGACAGAGCACAGAACATCAACAAGAGGGTTAACTAACTTAAGGGCTTCTTAAATCTTTCCTCCAAGTGTCCCCAACAGCACCGGAGCCAGATGCACATCCCTTGGGAACAAGAAGGCCATAGCAATACTACCAGTGTGGAATTTCTTTCAAAGGAATTATATTTTTTAATTGTGATTTATCTCAAGAAATTAATACAAATTTTGCTTTTGACAACTTATCCAAGTCATTAATTAGGGGAGTTGTTTTTTTTTTTTTTTTTCTCATTTGGCTGTGCTGGGCCTTAGCTGCAGCACACAGGATCTTTAGTTGCAGCATGGGGGATCTTTTAGTTGCAGCATGCAAACTCTTAGTTACAGCATGTGGGATCTAGTTCCCCGACCAGGGTTCAAACCCAGGCCCCTTGCATTGGGAGCACAGAGTCACAGCCACTGGACCACCAGGTAAGTCCCTATAGCTGAGTTTTAATATGGCAAATTTTAAGTTTCAATACAGTCAGGATTTTTTAACTTACTTGTAGTCACATAAACCACAGACCTAGGTCTATGGAGAGGTGAGTGGTTTATCCTATAGCTTTTCAGATCCCTGGCACACTTCCTCACACCCCTGAGGATACCCACACATCAGGTTGATATGAGGTTAATGGATCTGAAAGTCTACTCGATCACTGTGACAACTCACAGCACTGAGACTCACCTTTGACAACTTACCCAAGTACAGAAGTAAAAAAACCAAAAGTCAAATATTTTGCTAAAAATGGTAAAGAGAGAGGAAGTACATGAGCAAGCTAAATCAGAGACTTTCCTGTTCTGACCTTTACGTCCCTCACAAATCCTGGGCTGACATCACACCTTGTCTGTATCACACATTGCTCTATGGATCTACGTTTCATCTTTCAACTGTGACTGACAAACTCACGAGAGGCAGGGACCGTGCCTTATAACTTTCGGAATGCCCTACTACATTCAGCAAAATAGATCATCAAGAATATGTGATTAATCGAGTTTAGGAGGTACAAAGCAAGAAGAGAAACCCTCTCTGAGGTGCAGGAATACAAGGAAGGCCTGAAACCAAGGGTGGACAGGAACACTGAGAAAAATCCTCCAGGAAACCAGTCTCAATCCTGAGCAAAAGATGATGCTACAGGAATTTGAAGCTCCTGGCGCACCAGGAGTTACACCATAACAACAACAGGAAAAAAAATCCCGTTCCTCTCCTGACTGACTCAAGCCACAAGCTAATGGCCTAGCACTACAAGACATGTGTCAGTTCCAGGCATAAATATTATTTATCTCAGTCCATACTTATCTACACATTATGTCCAGCATCCAGTTTAAAAAAAAAAAAAGTGAGGCATACAAAAAAAGCAAGGGAAGAAAAAAGAAAACACATTCAAGAGAAAGAGCAATCAACATAACCAGATGAAGACATAATAATGTGCTGGAACTATCAAACAGGGAATAGATATATAAATATATCTATTTATATTCATATGTGTATATATACGCATATCAGGAAATAACTATGAATAATATGTTAAAAATACTAGTGGACCATGTGGAAAACATGCATGAAGAAATCGAGAATTTTTCAATAACAAAAAAACAACCCAATCACAAAATAGGCAGAAGGCCTAAATAGACATTTCTCCAAAGAAGACATACAGATAGCCAACAGGCACATGAAAAGCTGCTTGTCATCGCTAATTATTAGAGAAAGGCAAATCAAAACCACAATGAAGTACCACTTCACACCAGTCAGAATGGCCATCATGAAAAAGTCTAGAAATAATAAATGCTGAAGAGGGTGTGGAGAAAAGGGAGCCCTCTTACACTGTTGGTGGGAATGTAAATTGGTACAGGCACTATGGAAAACAGTATGGAGGTTCCTCAAAAAGCTAAAAATAGAACTACCATATGATCCAGCAATCCCACTCCTGGGCATATACCCACACAAAACTATAATTCGAAAAGATACATGCACCCCTATGCTCATAGCAGCCCTATTTACGACAGTCAAGTCATGGAAACAACCTAAATGTCCATCGACACAAGAATGGATAAAGAAGATGCGGTACATATATACAATGGAATATTACTCAGCCATAAAAAATGAAATAAAGCCATTTGCAGCAACATAGATGGACCTAGAGATGATCATACTAGGCAAAGTAAGTGAGAGAGAAAGACAAATACCATATGATGTCACTTATATGTGAAATCTAAAATACAACACAAATGAACATATCTATGAAACAGACATAGAGAACAGAATTGTGGTTGCCAAGGGGAAGGGGGTGTGGGGGAAGGAAGGACTGCGAGTTTGGGACTAGCAAATGCAAGCTATTATATACAGGATGGATAAACAAGGTCCTGTTATGTAGCACAGGGAACCATATTCAATATCCTGTGATAAACCATAATGGAAAAGAATATGAAAAAGAATATATGGACATATATATATAGATATATATATATATAACTGAATCGCTTTGCTATATAGCAGAAATTAACACAACACTGTAAATCAACTATACTTGAATAAAATTTCAGAAAAAGAAATGGAGAATTTTGACAGAGATATGGCAACTCAGAAAGACTCATATGGAAATGCTAGAATTTGTTTTTAAAAGCATGGTAACAGACATGAAGAATGCCTTCAACTGGCTGATCAGTGGACTCAGCACAGCAAAGGCAAGAATTAGTGAGCTTGAATATAGCTCAATAGAAATTACCCAAATAAAACACTAAAAAAAAGAAGAATGGAGAAAAACAAAACAGAAAAGAACAAAGCATACAAGAGTTGTGGGACAATGTCAAATAATCTAATAAGGGTGACTGCAATCCTAGAGTAAGAACAGAGACAAAACATAGCAAAATATTTATTTGAAAAGATAATGGCAGACACTTTTTTTAAATAATAAATGATATAAAGCCACCATTCCAATAAGCTCCACAAGCAGCTGAACAACACACACAGAAATCTGTTGGCGTTTCTATGAACTAATAATGAAATATCAGAAAGAGAAAGTTAAAAAATAATAATAATCCCATTTAAAACTGCATCAAAAAGGGAATTCCCTGACAGTCCACTGGTTAGGACTCTGATGCTTCCACTGCAGAGGTAATGGGTTCGATCCCTCACTAGGGAACTAGGATCCTGCAAGCCGTGAGGTGCAGCCAAAAAGATAAACAAATAAAGCAAAAAAAATTAAAATTAAAAAAATAAAATTACATCAAAAAGAATAAAATACCTAGGAATAAACTTAACCAAGAAGTCAAAGACCTATACTCTGAAAACTATAAAACAAACACTGAAAAAGGAAATTGAAGATGATACAAAGAATGGAAAGATATTCCTTGCTACTGGCTTTGAAGAATTAAGATTGTTAAAATGGTGATACTACCCAAAGCAATATACAGATTTAATGCAATCTCTATCAAAATACCCATGATATTTTTCACAGAACAAGAACAAATAATCCTAAAATTCATACGGAACCACAAAAGACCCTGGATTTCCAAAGGAACCTTGAGAAAAAAGACACAGCATTTCAGAATATACTACAAAACTACAGCAATCAAAACTGCACAGAACTGGGACAAAAACAGATACACAGATCAAAGAAACAGAATACACAGCCCAGAAGTAAACCCACAAGCCTACAGTCAATTAATCTACAACAAAGGAGGCAAGAATATACAGTGGAGAAAAGACAGTCTCTTCAACAAGTGGTGCTGGGAAAACTGGACAGATACATGTAAACCAGTGAGATTAGAACATTCCCTCACACCACACACAAAAATAAACTCAAAATGGTTTAAAGACCTAAACGTAAGACTGAACACTGTAAACCTCTTAGAGGAAAATGTAGGTAGAACACTCCCTGACATAAATCGCAGCAATACCTTTTTTGATCCACCTCCTAGAGTAATAAAAATAAAAACAAAAATAAACAAATGGGTCCTAATTAAACTTAAAAGCTTTTGCACGGGCTTCCCTGGTGGCGCAGTGGTTGAGAGTCCACCTGCCGATGCAGGGGATGCAGGTTCGTGCCCCGGTCTGGGAAGATCCCACATGCCGTGAAGCGGCTGGGCCCGTGAGCCATGGCCGCTGAGCCTGCGCGTCCGGAGCCTGTGCTCCGCAGCGGGAGAGGCCGCAACAGTGAGAGGCCTGCATACCACAAAAAAAAAAAAAAAGCTTTTGCACAGCAAAGGAAACCATAAACAAAACGAAAAGACAACGCACAGAATGGGAGAAAATATCTGCAAATGAAACGACTGACAAGGGATTAATCTCCAAAATATACAAACAGTTCATGCAGCTCAATATCAAAGAAACAAACAACGAATCAAAAAATGGGCAGAATACCTAAACAGACATTTCTCCAAAGAAGACGTACAGATGGCCAAAAAGCACATGAAAAGATGCTCAACATCACTAGTCATTAGAGAAATGCAAATCAAAACTACAATGAGGTACCAGTTAGAATGGCCATCATCAAAAAATCTACAAACAATAAATGCTGAAGAGGGTGTGGAGAAAAGGGAACCCTCCTACACTGTTGGTGGAAATGTAAATTGGTACAAGCATTAGGGAATACAGTATGGAGGATCCTTAAAAAACTAAACACAGGACTATCGTATGATCCAGCAATCCCACTCCTAGGCATATATCTGAAGAAAACCATAATTCGAAAAGATACATGCACCCCGATATTCATTACAGCACTATTTACAATAGCTAGGACATGGAAGCAACCTAATTGCCCTAAATGACAGAGGAGTGGATGAAGAAGATGTGGTACATATACACAATGAAATATTACTCAGCCATAAAAAAGAACAAAATAATGCCATTTGCAGCAACAAGGATGGACCTAGAGATTGTCACACTGAGTGAAGTAAGTCAGACAGAGAAAGACAAATATCATGATATCACTTATATGTGGAATCTTTAAAAAATGGTACAAATGAACTTATTTACAAAACAGAAATAGAGTCACAGATGTAGAAAACAAACTTATGGTTACCAAGGGGGTATGGGGGGACGGAGGGATAAACTGGGAGACTGGGATTGACATATACACACTACTATATATAAAACAGATAACTAATAAGGACCTACTGTATAGCACAGGGAACTCTACTCAATACTCTGTAATGACCTACATGGGAAAAGAATCTAAAAGAGACTGGATATATGTATATGTATAACAGATTCACTTTGCTGTATACCTGAAAGTAACACAACATTGTAAATCAACTATACTCCAATAAAATTATTTTAAAAATGAATGTAGAACATATGTTTTCTTACTTTTAATTGCTCTAAAAGACTACTAATTTTCTAACGCAAAAATAGAAGCAACGTAGTGTGCGTCCATAGCATACGTAAAAGTAAACTGTATTCCAAAAAATTAGCGTAAAGGGTGAGAGAGGGAAAGGGGTTATATTGCTATGAAGTCTTTACACTACTTGAAGTGTTACAATACTATTTGTAGGTATATTGTAACTAATAAAGGAAGTATATTTTAAACCATAGGACAATCAATAAAATTTTAAGACGTATCGATAATAAGGCAACAGTAGAGGTAAAACTGAATCATAAAAAATAATTTATCAAGACCAGTAAAATAATTGATATATCATGAAATAAGGAAAAACCAGACCTTCCTAAGTGCTTTAAAATATATAGATATATTTAAATATATAGAAGCAAGCATGGAAATTAAGGATCCAGTCTAGGTTCTAAGGATCTCCAGCAATAATAATCAATAAAATGCAAAGAATAACCATTTATCTTTTAAAAATTAAGTTAGGGCTTCGCTGGTGGCGCAGTGGTTGAGAGTCCGCCTGCCGATGCAGGGGACACGGGTTCGTGCTCCGGTCCGGGAAGATCCCACATGCCGCGGAGTGACTGGGCCCGTGACCCGTGGCCACTGGGCCTGCGCGTCTGGAGCCTGTGCTCCGCAACGGGAGAGGCCACGGCAGTGAGAGGCCCGCATACCGCAAAAAACAAAAACAAAAAAAATTAAGTTAAACTATTAGAACAAACACTAGTTACAGACATGACTGAAGATTTGAAAAAATAAGCTGTGACACAGAACACTCCTGTTTAAAGAACAAGCTATCTAATCAAAAGGTCACATTATCCATCTAGCAACTTCAGCTATTGATTCAAATTTAGCTTCACACTGACTCACACATTCCTGACCTGCATTTTTAATACTCTATTCTCTTTGACCTTTAATTACTGATATACAAAGGGAAAGCTTCTCTAGAAAATGCTTAGTAAAAGCAATTTCATTTCATTTCAGTTTGGTCTTTGAACATGAGTCAAATATATCAGTACAAAACTAAATGATCAGCCTGCTTCATCAGCATGACATGAACATTCCCCACGAGAGAGAAATCGTCCTAAAATTCCGTACAAGTACCTGCAGTACCTCAATCCTCACTATGGAAACAAATTTAAAGTTACTATAACATACCTGTAGGTTTATAGAATAAGAATTAGTCATAATTCCACTTCTCATAAAAAGAATACGCTGTTACCATCTTTCTCCACCTCTAGATTCCAATAACTGGTCACTAGATAACATATTCACATTTGAGATCAGAAGACTTCTTGGGCTCTAAAGATATTTATAGATCTATCTATGTAATGCTGGTTCTAAATTAAATATTATAAAATTATTTCCATTTATAGTCATGATAAATTGAAGCGACAAAGTTAATAGGTCACAATACACTCAGTGCAAGAACAAAAGAGTCATTAAATTTCCAAAGTATGTTTCAACGTACTGATTTAGAACATAGCTAAAAAAAAGTCAACTTTAAACATTCATTTGGTATTTAGATTTTTTTTCAAAAAGGCCCTTTCTGAAACTCAACAGGTTACAGAAAGAGTATTTAATTTGGAGGCTTCTGAATTTTCTGTTAACCCCTCAGCAAACACTTATGTTACGACTGTGTCCATAAACATCTGAGGCGACAAGATTTGTAGTACACCCCACATCACATTCCCCTCCTGATTCCATTCCTAGACATTTATATATATATATATATATAAATATATATATATTATATATATATATATTTTACATCTTTATTAGCCATTTATATTAAACAATATGTGAAACTCCCAATTAGACTGGCTTTGACCTACAAAAGGGCAAATTCATCAGGTCCAACTGAATAGCTTAATGACCTGGGCAAGTAGCGTAACATCTGTCCTCTTGTGTCTTCATCTCTAAAGCTAAATTGTTGACTTACCAGGTCAACACTGAGATTTCTTCAGGTCATAAAAATGCACATGTGTGATCCTGAAAAAATCAGAGAAGATGAAGACAGCAACCCAAGGAGCTGACAGGCTACTCTCGGGAGGTAAAACAGATACCAAAAACAAACAAACAAATAAACCGAAATACCTATTTAGGATCTATTCAGAGAGTGAAGAGCCCCAGAGTGGTTTTTTAAAGATTGCCTAGAGAATTTGTGGTCAGAATTTTTGGTGAGGTAAAGGAGACAAGAAAAGTTTTCTGGTTTTTGTTTTTTGTTTTTTTGGGTTTTTTTGAGACGAGAAAAGTTTTGAAATTTATCTCACTCTAAGGAGGCAATTTCGGTTAAGATAAATAAAGTCACATCACAATGATCTCTATTTCGGTTGTCTGCTCTGGGACGTGTCCAGGATCATTTTTCAAAGCTGGGTCATCTGGTTACCACATGCCTTTGTAAATAGCTGAGATTCTCAGGAACACTTACATAACGAAGACCAACACCACAAAACACACTTTTCCCAGGTGTGCCTAAAGGATCTGTTTACCTAATAAATCCAAAACTAGAATACAGTCGCGGAAGACTTATCTTTCTACCATCTTTTCCAAAAACTGATAATACTTTATTCTACCAGAAACTGCGTTACCCCACCCCATTTCTGTTTCCATTTTCCTTTTCTTGTGACCCACCCAAGATGTCTGTAACATCTTTAGTTTCTGCTAATTCCAAATTCTTACAGCAAGCTCCTGAGGCCTCTAAGAGAGGCCAACCATTTCTACCTGCTGACCTTTCATCTGCTGAAAACAGACTCAACAGTTTCCTCACTAAGATAAAGAAGTAGATAACTGATCTGCTAATGGGCTTGTCTTCAAGGGGGACGGGGAAAGGAACATGACTTCTATGATATTTAACAGAAAAATGAGTGCAAGAAGTAGTGTGCTTGAGACACTCACAAGTGAGAACTATTTCAATATTCACATCTTTTTTCTTTCCCTCCTCCCCCACTTTTTTTTTTTTTTTTTTTTTTGCATTTCCAACTTTAGGAAAGTTTATCACTGATAAAATTCTACAAGCGCACATTTGCCTAAGACACCTGGTCCCAATAATAGGAACCTCACCTAATTTACTCCAGTGCCTTCCACCACAACTGTGAGGATTTTGTATGTAAGCCATGGCCTGAAAAACTGGGGAACATAATGAAGTGTTCTGAGCGTGATAAGTTGTATTGCTCATGAGGTAATTTACTTTTAAAACTGTTCAGTAGAGAACAGTGCAGTGAATATCTATATGTGTATTGGTTAACTTTAATTCATACACCAGAGGTGGTTACTTAGCAGAATCAGGAACTCACACCTCAGAGGTAGCTTTCAGGCACTTCAGATATTGTTACTGAAATGGACTGGTGAAGGCATATTAATTAAAGACATAAGTGCTGTTTGATACACGTGTTGGTGTACAAGGACGTATAAGAATCAGCAAGTTGGGCGGCAGAACTGCTTCGGAGAAGGGTTCAAGATGTGACTCATTACCATTCCATCACTTGACATGAAAGACAAACCTGGAGTAAACAGCCTCAACTGTCGAGTAGTCTGGTTCTGCCTTCAGAGTATCACTGTATAAAAATGATTTGCCATTTTAACGCTGAAAGCATGGAAGTACAATCATTTAGGAAAGTACAAAGGTAAATGCTAAAAATTACATCATTGACTGAAATCAGAGGGTAGAAGAAAGAAAGAGGAAGGAAGGGAAATTTGCTATTTTTACATTACTTAGAGTAGAAAAATAGTAAATGATGTATAAAGAAACAAAAGGTTAAATGTGTTGTGTGAAGGTAACCCTTACAACAAACACAGGCGTCTTCTAAGACAGCGTATGCACAAAAAGCAAAGCACACAGACCACTTAGTGAGAGATTTTTTCTAAACATAGCTATTAAAATAGAAAATGTAAACTTACTTGAGAGAACAATAATACTCATTAACAAATGCACATGGAGTCAACATTAATAAACACATCCTTAACCAAACCCTCTAAAGTACACACTGATTTAGTAAGCTATTCACGCATAACAACAACTCCAAAAGTATGGCTTAATACCATACTTTATATATATATATTTACAGCTCTGTAGGTACACCTGGCTCCACTGGGAGGTTCCTGGGGTCCTTCACTCAGTTGTAGTCAAATTGTGGCTGGAGCTGAAGTCACCTGAGGGCTCAGATAGGGAAGGTTTCTCCCCATTATGACCTGCCTCTCACCTGGAAGGATGGAACACTAGGGGCTGGTCAGGCATCTCTTTCTCTCTGAGGAGCCTCTCCACAAGCTTAGCTTGGGATTCCTCACACCATGGCAGTCTCAGAACAGTCTTCTTATGTGGCTGCTGGCTTCCCCAGAATGAGTGCTCTAAGGGACCCAGGTGACAACTGTAGGCTTCTTTCGACCTGGCACCGGAAGTCAGGCAGCATCACTTCCACCACATCCTACCAGAAACAAACAAGCCCCACGGCCAGCCCAGAATCCTTAAGAATCAACGGGAAGGGACAACATAAGGGAATGCACACCAGGGGGCATGGTTCATTGAAAGGCAGGGCCATATTTCATGAAGACACCTGCTAGTAACAACCACACGTATAACTCAGTGTGTTTCAGAAAAAGGCAGAATATAACAGGATGGTCAAGATGCCAGATGTATACCAAAAAAAAAAGAGCTGAACTTGCCATTTGAAGAGTATACAGAGTAGAACTTGGCAAAATGACATTAACAAAACAAAGAAGGACACTTTAAAATACTAAAAATTGTGGTTCTTAGGAAATACATAGTAGCTGTAAATATTAATGCAGCAAATAAGTAACTTTCATAAAACAGAAATTACAGGAATCAAAAATGCATGACGAGTCAGAGATTCATCATTCCCAGTCCACGAAAGAGCAGCTATATACTTCTGAAGACCTCATTAACATGATTAAGAAGGTAGATCTCACTGAAAGACATCAAACTTGGCAAGCTGAAAATGGAAAACACCGTCTTTTCAGTTGCCTACGGGGGCAGACACAAAAAAATGACCATATATTAGGCTGTAAATAAGAGCTTAATTTATTTTTTAAAATAGAAACAGTACAGGAAACACTCTATAATCAAAATATAAACAAAATCAGAATGAAAAAATAAACGGGTTTGGGGTCTAAAAATTTTAAAACAGCTTTTGACTCTTTAGTCACACAGGAAATTCAGAATGGAAATGAAGAATCTCTAGAAAACAAGGATAGTAAAACCACTATTTTTAAGACCCTCTGGGATGCACTTAAAGTAACGTTAGAAGAAAATGTGTAGTCTTAAATATTTATTCTTAAGAAAGAATGAAAACAAATAATTTAAACATGATGTTCAAACACTTGGAAAGAAAATAATGAAAGAAACCAAAGGAAATCATAAGGAATCCATAAAGAAGTAAATGAGTTGCCAACACAAAACAATACAACTAATAAACTAATTTCGGAGTTTTTCTGAAAAAAACTTTTAAAAGACAAACTCATTTTTAAAAAATATTTAGTTATTTGGCCGCGCCAGGTCTTTGTTGCAGCACGCGGGATCTTCTTTGCCACACGTGGGATCTTCGTTGCAACCTTCGGGATCTTCAGTTGCGGTATGCAGGATCTTTAGTTGCGGGGCATGTGGGATCTGGTTCCCTGACCAGGGATCCAGCCCGAGCCCCCTGCATTGGGAGTGTGGAGTCCCAGCCACTGGACCACCAGGGAAGTCCCAGACAAACTCATTTTTAAAGAAGAATATATAGGGACTTCCCTGGTGGCACAGTGGTTAAGAATTCACCTGCCAATGCAGGGGACATTGGTTCGATCCCTGATCTGGGAAGATTCCACATGCTGCAGAGCAACTAGGCCTGTGTGCCACAACTACTGAGCCTGCACTCTAGAGCCCGCGAGCCACAACTACTGAAACCCTCATGCCTAGAGCCTGTGCTCCACACTACTGAGCCCATGCGCCACAACTACTGAAGCCTGTGCACCTAGAGCCCATGCTCCGCAACAAGAGAAGCCACCACAATGAGAAGCCCGCACACCACAACCAAGAGTAGCCCCCACTCGCCACAACTACAGAAAGCCCGCGCACAGCAACAAAGACCCAACGCAGCCAAATAAATAAATAAAGGAGAATATATAAAACTAAAGAGAGAATAATAATGATGATCAGAGATTCAACCTGGAGAGAATGAATGATTTCTAGGAAAACACAGAATATCAAAATTAACAAGACAGAAAATCAGATCATTTAAATGGAAGTAATAGAGAAAATAGAGCAATTCACCAAATAATAACAACAACAGGCAGGGAGTTCCACAGACAAATTCTGCCAAACCTTAAAGAAAAGATAAATCCAAAGTTATCTGAATTGTTCTTGGGCACAGAAAAAGAAGGAAAAATTCTTTTAATGAAGTGAATATAACATTTATTCCAAAATCAACAATATTGCAATAGTAAATACTGTAAAGTGTAAATATTATCATTTTAAATGCCATAAATTGTAAATAAATTATAATTGTAAATTGTAAATATTAATGCAAAAATTCCAGTGAAGTATTAGCACCAGAATCCCACAGCACTTTAATGAAATAATGCAACACGATCAAGCATATTTTCTCTCAGAAATAAAAGGATAGTTAAACATTAGCTCAATACGAAGCCTATATTTCCTCATATTATGGATCTAAGTAGAAAAATTAAATGATCATCTCTACAGATACTGAAAAGGGCATATTTCAAAATTCAAGCATCATTCTTTACCAAAAGAACTCAATTAAGTAGTAATAGAGGAACATCCTTTAACTTGATAAAATATAATAAACTTAGGCTAAGTATTAATGGCAATGAAAAAGAAGCATCTGCCCCGTCACCTCTACGATATAATATTTTAATAGAGGTATTAGCCAATTAAATTATATAAGAGAAAAATACTAAATATAAAGTTAAAGAGCAAAGGTGAAATCGTCTGTATTTGCAAATGTGACTGTGTACCAGGAAAAGGTATGGAAACAAACCAAAAAAAATCTACAATAAACTAAAGAGAACGCTGTAACATAACAGGATCACAAAATCAACAGTCAGAAATCAATAGCTCTGATATATGTTCTTTAAAAAGCTTAGAAAAACTACTGACTGAAATGCTTATACAATAGCAGTGAAAGGTAAAACATCTAACAACACACAAGAAATGTGAACACCGGTTAGAAGGAAGCTTAAAAAAAAACTCCATTAACATAAAAGACATAAAAGAGGTCTGCATAGATGGAAATACACATGGTGCTCTTGGCGAAGAAGACTCAACACTGTAAAGATGTCAGCCCACCCTATGTTTTAACAAATGCAACATTCCAGTAAAAACACCAACTTTGGCGGGGGCGGGAGGACAGAGTGGTGAGAGTCATTAGAAAGCTGATTCTGATGGTTATGTGCAAAATAAACAGAATCGTAGGAAAACTTTAATCCGGAAAAGCAAACAGAGGCCAGGCCCTATTCATTTAATTAACCAGGCCAGGTTAATTAAAATATATCATGAAGCCATAAATGGCTTATGAAGAGACTGATTAATGGAATTAAATAGAAAGTCCAGACATAGACACAATACCTAAGGAGATTTAATACATGATAATGGTGGTATCTTGAATTGCTAGAGAAAAATGAACTCCTTGCTAAATAATGTTGAGACAAGGGTTAACCATGAGGTATTGGATCTATACTTCACACCACACAATAGGATGAATTCCCAATAGATCAAACATTTAAGTCTACAGTTATTAAACCATCAAAGTGCTAGAAGAAAACACAACTAAATATCTTCATAAACTGGGAACAGAGGAGGTCTTTTTACTCGGATATAAAATCAATAAGATATAAAAGAAAATAAAACGTTATTGACCTTACCTATATAAAAGTAAAACTCCTCTTTATGACAACTGCCCCCTTTTTTTCTCTCCATTTGCTTATAACGCCAAAATTGAAATGCACAGATTTCTAGTGAGCCCAACTTTTAACCACTCTGTGAAAGGACCAGGTAATGGGGTACTTCCTGTTGCCTTTGCCCTTTCTTTTTACACGGAGTTGTTATGGCGTTAGTGAGGTTATGTACTTAATCATTACTTTTTTAGTTCCCTTTTGGAAGGGCTTCATGAAATATCCAAATTGGTTTTGCCCTATTAATCTCTGTTTCCCAGAGTTCCTGTCTCCAAACAGATCTTCTGTTTTGTTTCTACCTCCACTCTCAAACCTTCAAAACTATGAAATGATGAGTCATGTAATTTCTCTGCCTTTTGTTCTGCCCCCAGGACCTTGCATGTCAAGGGACTATCCCTTCACGAGGTGGAGAACAGCTCTTCCATTAAGACACATTCTTGGTTATGAAGGCACTACATTTGCCTTTTCTGTTCCCTCTATAAACCTCTCAGACTTGTCCCCGTGGTCAGATGTCTCTTTCCAGTTAGGAAGATGGGCAGTGCTTGGAGTCACGACCATGCTGGTGTTGACTGCTCATCCCATCATAAAGTGCAGACACACCTCCAGGGCCTCTCTCCTGATGCCCACTGGCTTTCCAGTTGGGAAAATCTGGCCGATCCCTACACGCTGCTCTGAATTTAATCAGACCTCTGCGTAAGTAGCTGCCCCATTCATAGCGTTGTAACAGCCATCCCATTAGGCCTTGATTTCAGAGAGTCATTGTTTTTCCAAGATTGTATAGTTTGCCTAAAGCCCCTGGAATCTGAGCTGAAACCCCACAAGTTGCAATTAATCAATCCTTTCCAACCTGGAAGACACCATCCACCTACTGGGAGATGCAAATACCTACACTTCAAAAGTGGATTCATGTAAGACTGGGGCACCAAAGGCACACTGCTCTGCAGCCATCTGTAACTAATCTAGATTCCAGATACAATTCTTCTTTCCCCAAGGTATTTTTTAAATGGTGTAAAGGGCACCCCCATATTAAGAACAGATATACACAGGCCAAAGAATCCTCCAGAAGCAGCTCCTGTTTGCTGCAGGGCAAATGAGGGTCTGTTCACTTTACCATTTTTCCCCCTTAATTCCTTTTACAATTTGCATTGCCTCAGAGCTCCAAATTATATCCTAATATATCTTAATTATGAGTTCCTTTTTATTTTCTTCTGTGTTAAGACTCCATCCTCTAGTTTTTCAGACCCTGAATAATACGTTTTATCTTCCTGTAAATTTTCTTTTAACGAGGGTATCATCAATATAATGGGGTACGTACAGGTCTAAGAGTGACCTCCATATGTCCTGTATCTTGTCCACCTGAGTTATGTGCAATTATTATCTTTTGGCATAACCCTGACCCAGGTGAGCAAAGGTATACTGTGCCCACTTGTAAAATGAAGGCAGTCTGACTCTGAGACATCTTACCAATTGGACTGCGTTGCTGCCATGTATACGTCAGCAAAGTTATTTATTAGTTATTTATTTAGAAATGTGGACCACGTCAAAAAGTTTTCCCTTTCTATTGCTTTATTTAATAACAGATAATCTATTATAAGTCTCCATGACCCTCTGGCTTTTCCAATCATGAACTGCATGATCGTAGAGTCTTATAAATGACGCCTGTCTCCTCCAAGCCTTCAATGATTTGCAGATCTGCAAATCTCTATTGCTAGCTCTAGCTATTAACTATGTACTTAGCACTGGGTAGTTTGACAGACTGTCCCTTAGCCTTATTCATGATTATAAGGGTACTGAATTTGTTTTCACCCAATCCCAAAGGGAAAAAAACCTCCATCTGGAGTTTGTATTTAAGTATAGTGGATCAGAGTGTTGTAAAAGAGGCTCGTGTTGTTAATGGTTTAAACAAGATAAAAGTTGACTTTTGTCCTGCACTAATTCCAGACTGGCACAGTGGCCCTGCTGCATAAAGTCAGCAGGGATTGAGGTTCCCTCTACTGTGTCTTTCCGTCATGATGTAAAAGGTAGATGGGAAACTGAGGCAGCAGCTTTTCTACATCAAGATCTTTGTTTTCACATGCATGAACCACCCATGCTCTGTGTAGCCAAGGAGACCAGGGAAGCTGGGTTCTTGGGGGAGCTGCTGAGCTTCCAGAGAAAATGCAAGATCTCTTCTACTTATAGATCTTGTCCCACATCATCTTAAAAACTAACCATCCAATAAAAATTAACAACAAAAAAAGAAGCAACCGTACTCCAATAAAAATTAAAACAAACAAAAAACTAACCAGCCCACTAATACACACGACAGCTTGGACAATTCTCAAGCGAACCATCTGGATGAACAATACTGGGGGGGGGGGGGGGGGGTCCAGTCTCAAACGGTCCTGTACTCTACGATGCCATTTAAATGACATTCCAGAAATGACAAAATCATAGACATGGAAAACAGATTAGTGGTTGCCAGGGTTTAGGGATGGGTGTGGCTATAAAAGCGTAGCGTGAGGGGCCCTTGTGCTGACGGAAGAGTTCCGTGTCTCGATCATGGTGGTGGTAACAAGAATCTGCACGTGCGATAAAATACACACACGCGCCAGTGCATGGAAACTGGTGAAACCTGAATACGCTCTGCGGATGGTACCAACGTCAATTTCCTAGTGTTTACATGACACTACGGTTGTTACAGAAGATACTACCACTGTGGACACCAGGTGAAGCTTACATGGGACTTCCTGTACATTTTTTTTTTTTTTTTGCAATTTCTTTTGAATCTGTGATTATTTTTAACATAAAAATACTTTAAAATCTAAGTAAATATTAGATTAAACCAGACTGTGTCTCATGAGCATAACTGCCAGTTTGAACCCCTAACCACCCCTGTGCCAACGAGAAGGCAGACTCCTTTCTTTTAAAGCCACAGTCCAGGTTTTCACATCGTGTCCACATCTGGCCCACTGGCCAAAGCTTAGCTACGGGACCTCAACAAGCTGCCCGGCTGAGTGGGAAATGTAGTCTTCATTCTGGGAGCCTAGGTACCCACTTAAAAATCAGAGGTTTTAGTATTAAGAAAAATAGCATTCCTGAGTAATTTACGGGACAACTAGCTGTCCGTACTGCACTAATTATCTAAATGTTGCCATTTCAAATTCTCTGAAAACCCAGCTATTTGCCATTTTTGACTTGGTTTTGACAGCAAATGTAAGCTACATTGTCAAAATACCTGCTATCTAACCTCTTCAGCCCCCTTAAGCATGTCTGGGTTTCCCAGAAGATTACTAACATGCTGATTTCCTCTTCTGAAGTTCTGAATCCTCCAGTTCATGTGTGATTGGTTCTTGTGCTACATATCACTTTGCTCACGGCACCTAATACTGACCTAAGCCAACGTGGGCGGGCAGAAGTGGCGAGGACCTTTCAGTAAATGCAGGTAGGCTCTGAGGCTCAGAGGTTTACTTTTACCTCTCCTACCTCCTGGCTAATGCTTGAAGGCAGGCCTCACTCCTCCCTGCCCTCTGGGAGGTAGGTATTCCAGGCTGAGCCCATGAACTCATGCTGAAAAGGAAGAGGAAGGAATTTAGCAAATTCTCTTCCACAAAACCGAGCTTTGAGCCTCTCACCAGGTTTTCCTCCACCTTGGAGCAACACATTACATAGTTCTTGTATGTGTCTGAAATTGGTTGGTGAAGAGAGACTAAAAAGGAAAATGATGTGCGAGGGGAAGTATTTGTAAAAAGAAAAAAAATGGTCCCTTTACAAAAGTAAGGTGAGATTATAAACCTGAAATGGCTCAAGTCAGCGGTTAAACCCTCACGTGGCCTAGAACTCAGAGAGCTAGAAGCTCAAGCTAGAAACCTTTGGGGGTCTCCTAATGGGGTACCTGAAGATTCAGCCAGACTCAGGATCTCTAACAATATTTGTACTTTGGTCTATAACTTAAGACGGTGAATATTAGGAACAGTATAATTTGCACAAATTGTTCGGTTACATATTTTGTTACTAGATGTATATGAATATGTATTAGAGGGTTACGCACTGTGTGTGTAATACACTTTATGTGATAAAAACGGCTCCATGGCCAATTAAGTTTAAGACAAGTTGGGGTCAACGTGAAGCAAGGCTACTGGGGATTTTAATATGCTAACATGCAATGGAAATCCTCAGTGAAAAGGAAGGGGCAAAAACACAGAAGGAAGCATTTTCCTAAAACTGTTTCACCATAGAATGCAGTTTCTATGTGCCAATGTGGGCAGTTACATTTTGTTCTGTTTCGTGAGGTGGAACACACTCTGGGAAGAGCTGATAGTCTTATAAATATGAATACTTCATATTTTTTTTACTGGTAGACTCTTTAATCTGAGGGAACTAAAATATAAAGTATGTGAGGCCTTGTTATATGAGAAGCAATGGAAGGAAAGAATACATGAAAGTTGTGCTGAAATATTTGCAGGCCTGGGGTATCAAAGACAATAGAGAGGGTTGAAACATTCGGCCAAGGGCAGTGACGGAGAGAAGCGTCTGGTATTTTCCCTCCACCCAGCTCACGTTTGCACCAATACCAGGGGAGTTCAGACAGAGACGGAGTCAGAGTGCAGGGCCTGTCCTCACTGCCACGCCCTCCAGGCCTCAGAGTCCCCAAGTCCAGCCAGCTTGGGGGTTGCACAAGAAGGAAGAGTTTTTACTTCAGTAAGAAATTTAAGTTCAAGATGGACAGCAGTACAGGTACAGTCTTTAAGTAATAGGAATTAAATAAGATACCATAAAAGACATCCTCAAGAGATTTCAACATCGAACAGAAAAGAGGGGCTCCAGAGATCCCCAGGACAGCTGTCACTAGAGAAAATAAAAGTCGTTCCACGTTTATTTCTCAGCGAGTGGAGAATCCTCAGTCCTGCCCAGGACCCTTCCTGAACCACTGCCCAGTTAGTCATCAATGCAGGAGCTCTCATTTCTCCTGCTCAGAGAGAAAGCCCAGAGCAAAGGAGGTGAAATCCCAAGGCTGAAAAAATAGTCCTAATGACCAGGGCTGCCAAACAGAGAGCCGACCCATGAAAGGCAGGAACACTGGGACGTCGGGACGCTGGGCCAAGGCTGGAGGCCAATGGCGACCATGGAAGAGAATTCTTCCATTGGGTGGGAGACCAGGTTGAAAACCTCTGAAGTCCTCTCCAACTCAAAGTCTATGAATTCCTCATTCCTCCTGTCTAAACAAAATACTTCAAAGTGCTTTGCTTGCTCTAAGCTAACCTTGCCAACAAAAGCAAACAGTGATGTGAATGGTCCAAAAATTCCCCACAATTGGACGTCTACTGTCAAGCCGTTTTCTTGCTTCAGAATCCTAGCATTTGTGCTTAACTTTTCCTTTCAAGGACAGTCTCCTTTACGCTCCATCTTAGTTGCTCGAGGCAGAGGAGGATGTTTAGGCTTCTTTAGGAAGAGTCATGTGCGCCTGAAACAAAGTCACAAGTGGTGACTCCCATGGGAGGCATCAGAAGTAGACAAGAATGCCAGCCAGTGGGAACAAAGAGTTTGCTCTTCTCCTGCTACCCCCTTAGCTTCCTTCAATAATGCATGGCTGATCATTGAGAAGGTTCTCTCTTCCAAGACTCATCTCTTTTTAAAAGCTGGCACAAAAGGGTCTGTTAGTTTTGCCTTTGCTTTGATACGATTGATTTAGAATCACAAACAAGGCTGCTCCCATCCTCCAGCGCTGTCAGCGGATACAAACTACCTATGGGTGATGTCCCAACACATCAACAGGATTTCCCCAAGTTCAAGGCTCTCCTTCACAGCTTTTTTCTTTTTCTCCTTATAAAGATTGGTTTCCTACTCACAACCCTACAAGCATCCTCCCGAGCTTTCTAGACCTTAATGCCACTTATATAATTTTTAATTGACTATGTTCACCCTCATCTACATTTACCCAATCTAGCCTGTCTTCAGTGCATATGTGAAACTACTTCTCACCCTGCCAATTCAGCTCGTAACTTCTTGACGTGACAATTCCATCTTTCTCCCTCTCTGTATCTACCTCCTCTATGCCTTCATTTTCACCACAAGCTTGTATCCCAAGTTGTTTAACATCAGGGTCCCTCAAACCTGTCACTCTTGGCATTTGGAGCCAGATAATTCTTTGTTGTCAGGGTCTATCCTGTGCATTCAAAGTGTGGCAGCATCCCTGGCCTCCCCCTACTAGATGCTAGTAGCCCCTGCCACCTCCCAGCTGTATCTCCTGATACTGTCAAACACCCCTTGGGGAGAGGGGACAAAAATCACACACTACCCCACTGAAACCACCTGCCACATAACAACGGGGAAAAGGTTCCTTGTGTCTGTCCAGTGTACTTTTGGGGAACACTGTCACCTGGGCTGCTGAACAAAGTGCTTCCTCAGATACCAGCTTGGGGCTGCCCTGAGGATGTGACTAGAGGATGAACAATGCCCAGAGAGCATGGATCCTCTCCCTCTAGAGTCACAGTCACCCAGGCAACCCTCTGAGCAGAAAGGATGGCACATGTGCAGGTGATGATACAGGAGAAGTAAGCAGGGCTGAAAGGCAGGGATGGAGTGTGCAGGCCAGGCAGTCAGGGGTGGGGGGACACTCAGGAGGACTGGGCTAAGGCAGGTGCAGGATATCGAAGCATCAAACAGAACCGTCTTGCTAGGGGCCTCCTGAGTCAGAAAGGGGTGGTTCGATGATCCAGGTTTAAGTAGGTTGGATCCACAGTCCCCACGGCCACGAATCACAGGGCAGGAGCTAACCCACAGAAAGCACTGGATCACACCCACATCCCAAGGCGAAGCTGGCCTTCCTCGGAGCCTTTTTGATGTTGCTGTGGAACATGGCCCAGGCCCAGAGATGAGTCAAAGATGACTTTAAGGAAAACAGGTGTGCGGGTGCTGGGCAAACGGGAGTGGCTCGCCGCACCTCCCCCTCCTTGCCTGTCCCCTGGAGGGCTGCCTCAGAGCACGGCCACACTCCCTGCCTCTGGGAAGTCTCTTACTTGTCCACAAGTCTAGATTCTCCAGCACCTCACACCACCCACTTACCTACTGGAGTCAATTACCCTTCAACCAAGAGACCCTAGGAATCTAAAAGCAGAGGAAACAGAATATTATAGAATTATTATATATAATATATATAATATTTTTATATAATTATTATATAATATATATAAAATATTATATATAATTATTAATATTATAGAATTATTATTATTATTATAGAACAGAATATTATACCTCCAAAGGTATTCTCCCACTTGGAGTATTTATTTCCACAACCAAAAACCTAGGATTGACTCATTTAGTAACTCTGCTTTCACATCTAAGTCCAGTAGAACCAATTTGTTTTCTCACTACTTCCCTCTCCCAGATAAAAATGCAAGGTGCTTTCCAGTAATAAACACTGAGCTAGTGATCCAGGCATCCACGTGGGTGGGCGACACTGACACCATGTTGGGGGTGAGGAAGAGGACAGACAGAGAAGAGTTCACACTCCCTGCTTCCACTCACATGAAGTTTCAAGGACACACAACACTAATGGATGGTGAGGAAAATCAGCAGATACACAGCCTGGAGCCGACAGAGAGCCTGGCAGGAGCAGGAGGGCAACGGCAGGTGCTGCACGAAAGATGGACGTCGATCTTGGTATCGGTTACACAGGTGCAGACAGAGGTGAAACACATCACGCTGTATGCTAAAGACGGGCACACGGCATGCGCTTTACTGTTCATAAGTTATCACTTAGTTTAAAAATGTCAAGGTGCTTTCAAACGATGTAAGATACTGCAAGAAAAATAACACAGGAAGCACAAGAAACCTTTTCTGACCCTAGAAAAGGACACAATATATTTGTCCTACATGTATCAGAAAGCATTACTAATGTTCTCAGGAGACCCAGGTACATTTCCCACTCTGTGAGGATGACATTTTTAATTGGGCAAAAAGATTCTTGTGGTCTTGTGTGTAGATGAGGCTCTCAGTAGGTGAAAGGACACAGAGAAAACGAGCGCCAGCGGCACGAGCGCCAAGCTGCCGTGCGCGGCTGCACGTGGAAGCAACATCCCATGTCATAAACATCCTAGGAGGTGTCCTGAATCTGGGTCCCTGAGGACCAAGGACACCTGCCTCAGAAACTCACCGGTGGATGGCCTCCTTCTGAGCCCAGCTTCAGAGACTCGTGGTGACACGATTCACAGAGATGGCTGCATTTTAGCCTTCGTTTTGCGACGTAGCCAAGGAAGCTAACTGGCACGTGTGGAGCTGCCTTCTCAAAGTCCACCAGCTGGAACAGGACTGAAGGCACCTGCAGCTCATTAAGACCCCTGAGTAGCGATTCGTTCATTTGCTTAAGGTGAACACAGATTTGAGAAAAGTGAGGGCACATTGGGTCAGCACCTTAGATTGACTGGGAATCCAAACTTACTTGCCGCAGAGAGAGAGAGGAGTCTGTTACTGATGCCAGTCTCTCCTGGCAGGGGCCCAGGTGTCCCTCAGTGTCCGCAGTGAAAGGCCAAACCCGACTTTCCACAGCATCACTGAATAAAGTGTTGCACACATGGGTGGGCCCTGGGTGCATCACAGATACTGGCATGTTCTAAGACAAAAGGGTCCTCACGATACCACAAAAAAGATGTTAAAAAATAAATAATTTTTAAAAAAAGCCAGCCTGGGATCTGATCGGTCCGGGCGCTGGTTCTCAGGCTGCGGCAAGCAGCGGCAGCAGCTGGCAGGCTTTCGCACACCAGATCCCCGGGCTCTAACTCCAAGCTCCTGCAGCAGCTGGCAGGCTTCTGCACACCAGATCCCCGGGCTCTAACTCCAAGCTCCTGCAGCAGCTGGCAGGCTTCTGCACACCAGATCCCCGGGCTCTAACTCCAAGCTCCTGATTCAGGGGCTCTGGGGGGGCAAGCTCTCAGGTGCTGCCGATGCCACCTGTCCTAGGAGCATGCTGGGGTGGCTTGTGTCAGGGCTGGTCTGTCACTCAGAGCAGCTTAGACACCACCTTCGTTCAAAGGACCTGCACCCACGTAAAGGTGACGGTTACTACCAGCGAACAGGCTTATCTGCAGGGTTTCCTGGTATCTCCATAACTTCTAGGGCTTGTCACGCTGCCACTGACAGGTGTGAGTAAACTGTATCTGAGTAATTAGATAGGAAGATTACACTAGGGTCTGACATCTGTCTAAAAAACAGCCTGGACAACTAGATTCATCTTTATGTCTATTCTTCTGGAACTCACATTCTAAATTTTATTAATTTCTTTTTTTTTTTAATCTGAAGATCTAGATCTAGGAATACCAATACCTTCACTATTTTGTTCTAGACAGTTTCGGGGTAATAATGTGAACCTCTTCTCAGTCTCCAAGTTGGAAGTGAAACCCGGATTCCATGCAACAGAGTATTGTCAGAAGACGACCTTCTCCGCGAGGCCTCGCGGGCCACACAGGCTCCACCCTGAGCCAGCCGGCAAAGACACAGATGAACAAGCCAGAAAAGTAATAAAAGCATAACACAGAAGCAGTAAGGACACAAGGAAGTTGTTCACCACAAATATTATCTGCATGACACAAGCCTGCTGCCACATTCTAAAATCAGCCAGCAGTGACAGGAGAAAATTTTACATGTCCAGCAAATTCAAAGGAGGGCAAGAAAATGTGTTTCAGCAAAGTCTCACAGCGTCCATCTGAAAAGCATGAGGGTAAAAATGAGAATTTCCTGGAAATTCGGCTGGCAATACATCCCTACACCAACATTTTAAGCCACTGCCTCTCCCAAAGCTTCTTAGGTTATTCACCCTGACTATGTACGTCCAGGGTCCCCTCCATTTCTTTCCAGCTAGCCACAAACATGGACTGTGGAGTCAAAAAGGATCGGGTTTGGCTCATCTGTGCCACTGATTCAGCTGTGTGACCTTGAGCAAATCACCGTCCTCTCTGAACTCTGCTTCTATTAAATGGAGATAATAAAACCTATGTCCTAGGAGTCCAGATTAAACCAATTATTCAAACACACGGCATGCATTAAGACTCAAATACAGCTTTGCAAAATTTTATGTTATTGTAGTAAGCACACTCAACATGAGAGCTGCCCTCTTCAATTTTTAAGTGTTCAATACAGTATTGTTAACGATACTAGGTACCAGGTACCACGTTGTAGAGCAGACCTCTAGAACTCACTCACCTTGCCTAGCTGAAACTTAATTCCTGTTGACTAAATCCAGCAATCCCACTACTGGGTTTTCATCCAAATGAATTGAAATCAGATCTCACAGAGATATCAGCACTCCCACGTGCATTACAGTACTATCCACAATAGCCAAGATGTAGAAATAACCTAAATGCCCAGCAACAGACGAATGGATAAAGAAAATTTGACATATTCTGCCTTAAACAAGAAGGAAATACTGCCACATGTGACAACATGGATGAACCTTAAGGACATGATGCTAAGTGAAGTCAGGCAGTCACAGAACCACAAACACTGCATGATTCAAATGTATTCATCAACAGCCCCATTCTGCCTTTACATACTCTCGCTGCCTAAATGGGCTTTCTAAGGTGATCTAAATTCCAAAGAATACAATAAAGCAAACATGCCTCTCTATAAAAATCATTCCTTCACCAAACCTGCCTGGGATTTATTACCCCTCACTGTTCCTATGTGCAATCTTTCTTTGCTTTTCTCCTAACCCCCATTTCTCCCCGACTTTCCTCCTTGCCTCAGAAACTCCCAGGAACGAAGTCCCATTTCTCTCACCAGTGCCAACTACTCTACAAGCCCATGAGAGGCACCAGGTGCCAAGGCCTGCCTCTTCTAGACTGCCTGGCCCTGCGGTGTCAGCAGCATGCCATGTCTGTGATAAGTCATGAGGCTACTGGAGTCTGAGTGGAATTCCTCCAGGTCTAAGATGTCCACATGCACAGGTGTTCCCACCCATCAGCTTTTCATAAATGATAGAAGCAACAGCCAATATCCGGAAGAGCTACAGTTACTGTCACCACCAACCCACCCACTGTGCCTCTCCTGAGCTACAAAGTCACACGTGGGCACTAGTAAGTAGGAGGAGAAACTGAGAGAAATGTTATTGCTCCCACCTAAACCCTGTCTAACCTCCACTGCCTCACCTGGCCATCAACGCTGGCCCTTTCCCACCTGCTTCCCCTACCAGTAACCTTGAAAGGGAAGATCGTAACTCCAAGCTTCTCTAACTCTGCTATGAAATTTTAAAGCTCTAGATCTGCACTAATTCTGGATCAATAAATGTTGAATGAGGATGTAACTGGGAAAACTCATGCAGCTATAATAACAACAACAGTGCAAGGATTAGAGATTCATAAATAAGAAAAAAACTCATTTGCTACTCTCAAAAAGAGTTCTTGAGGAGGAGAAACCAAGATGGCGGAGCATAAGGACGTGCGCTCACTCCCTCTTGCGAGAACACCAGAATCACAACTAGCTGCTGGACAGTCATCGACAGGAAGACACTGGAACTCACCAGAAAAGATATCCCACGTCCAAAGACAAAGGAGAAGCCACAATGAGACAGTAGGAGGGATGCAATCACAGTAAAATCAAATCCCATAACTGCTGGGTGGGTGACTCACACACTGGAGAACACATACCACAGAAGTCCACCCACTGGAGTGAAGGTTCTGAGCCCCACGTCAGGCTTCCCAACCTGGAGGTCCGGCAATGGGAGGAGGAATTCCTAGACAATCAGACTTCGAAGCCTAGTGGGAATTGATTGTAGGACTTTGGCAGGACTGGGGGAAACAGAGACTCCACTCTTGGAGGGCACACACAAGGTAGTGTGCGCATCGGGACCCAGGGGAAGGAGCAGTGACCCCATAGGATACTGAACCAGACCTACCTGCTAGTGTTGGAGGGTCTCCTGCAGAGGCGGGGGGCGGGGGGGAAGCTGTGGCTCACCATGGGGACAAGGACACTGGCAGCAGAAGTTCTGGGAAATGCTCCTTGGCGGGAGCCCTCCCAGAGCCTGTCCAAGGCCCAACAAAGAGCCCAGGTAGGCTCCCGTGTTGGGTCACCTCAGGCCAAACAACCAACAGGGAGGGAACCCAGCCCCACCCATCAGCAGACAAGCGGATTAAAGTTTTGCTGAGCTCTGCCCACCAGACCAACAGTCAGCCCTACCCCCCATCAGTCCCTCCCATCAGGAAACTTACACAAGCCTCTTAGATAGCCTCATCCACCAGAGGGCAGACAGCAGAAGCAAGAAGAACTACAATTCTGCAGCCTGTGGAACAAAAACCACATTCACAAAAAGACAGATGAGATGAAAAGGCAGAGGGCTGTGTACCAGATGAAGGAATGAGATAAAACCCCAGAAAAACAACTAAATGAAGTGGAGATAGGCAACCTTCCAGAAAAAGAATTCATAATAATGATAGTGAAGATGATCCAGGACCTCGGAAAAAGAATGGAGGCAAAGATGGAGAAGATGCCAGAACTGTTTCACAAAGACCTAGAAGAATTAAAGAACAAACAGAGATGAATAATACAATAACTGAAATGAAAAATACACTAGAAGGAATCAACAGCAGAATAACTGAGGCAGAAGAATGGATAAGTGACCTGGAAGACAGAGTGGTGGAATTTGCTGCCGTGGAACAGAATAAAGAAAAAAGAAGGAAAAGAAATGAAGACAGCCTAAGAGACCTCTGGGACACTATTTAATGCAACAACATTCTCATTATAGGGGTCCCAGAAGGAGAAGAGAGAAAGAAAGGACCCAAGAAAATATCTGAAGAGATTATACTAGAAAACTTCCCTAACATGAGAAAGGAAATAGCCACCCAAGTCCAGGAAGCGCAGAGAATCTCAGGCAGGATAAACCCAAGGAGAAACATGCTGAGACTTATAGTAATCAAATTGGCAAAAATTAAAGACAAAGAAAAATTATTAACAGCAGCAAGGGAAAAATGACAAATAACATACACGGGAACTCCCATAAGGTTAACAGCTGATTTCTCAGCAGAAACTCTACAAGCCAGAAGGGAGTGGCATGACATATTTAGAGTGATGAAAGGGAAGAAACTACAACCAAGATTACTCTACTGGGCAAGAATCTCATTCAGATGCAATGGAGAAATCAAAAGCTTTACAGACAAGCAAAAGCTAAGAGAATTCAGCATCACCGAACCAGATCTACAACAAATGCTAAAGGAACTTCTCTAAGTGGGAAACACAAAAGAAGAAAAGGACCTACAAAAAAAAACCCATAACAATTAAGACAATTGTCATAGGAACATACATATCAATAATTACCTGAAATGTGAATGGATTAAATGCTCCAACCAAAAGACACAGGCTTACTGAATGGATACAAAAACAAGACCCATATATATGCTGTCTACAAGAGACCCATTTCAGACCTAGGGACACATACAGACTGAAAGTGAGGGGATGGAAAGAGATATTCCATGCAAATGGAAATCAAAAGAAAACTGTAGCAGCAATACTCATATCAGATAAAATAGACTTTAAAATAAAGAATATTACAAGAGACAAGGAAGGACGCTACATAATGTACAAGGGATCAATCCAAGAATAAGATATAACAATTATAAATATATATGCACCCAACATAGGAGCACCTCAATACATAAGCCAACTGCTAACAGCTATAAAAGAGGAAATGGACAGTAACAAATAATAGTGGGGGACTCTAACACCTCACTTACACCAATGGACAGATCATCCAAAATGAAAATAAATAAGGAAACAGAAGCTTTAAATGACACAACAGACCAGATAGATTTACTTGATATTTATAGGACACTCCATCCAAAAACAGAAGATTACACTTTCTTCTCAAGTGCGCATGGAACATTCTCCAGGACAGATCACATCCTGAGTCACAAATCAAGCCTCAGTAAATTTAAGAAAATTGAAATCATATCAAGCATCTTTTCTGACCACAACATTATGAGATTAGAAATGAATTACAGGGAAGAAAACGTAAAAAACACAAACACATGGAGGCTAAACAATATGTTATTAAATAACCAGGAGATCACTGAAGAAATCAAAAAGGAAATCAAAAAATACCTAGAGACAGGGCTTTCTTGGTGGTGCAGTGGTTGAGAGTCTGCCTGCAGATGCAGGGGACATGGGTTCGCGCCCCGGTCCGGGAAGACCCCACATGCCGCAGAGTGGGTAGGCCCGTGAACCATGGCCGCTGAGCCTGCGCATCCAGAGCCTGTGCTCCACAACGGGAGAGGCCACAACAGTGAGAGGCCCATGTACCGCAAAAGAAAAAAATACCTAGAGACAAATGACAATGAAAATACGATGATCCAAAACATATGGGACGCAGCAAAAGCAGTTCCAAGAGGGAAGTTTATAGCCATACAAGCCTACCTCAAGAAACAAGAAAAATCTCAAATAAACAATCGAACCTTACACATAAAGAAACTAGAGAAAAAAGAACAAACAAAACCCAAAGTTAGCAGAAGGAAAGAAATCATAAAGATCAGAGCAGAAATAAATGAAATAGAAACTAAGAAAACGATAGCAAAGATCAATAAAACTAAAATCTGATTCTTTGAGACGATAAACAAAATTGATAAACCATTAGCCAGACTTATCAAGAAAAAGAGGGATGGCTTCCCTGGTGGCACAGTGGTTGGGAGTCCGCGTGCTGATGCGGGGGACCCGGTCCAGGAGGATCCCGCGTGCCACGGGGCAGCTGGGCCCTTGAGCCAGGGCCGCTGAGCCTGCACGTCCAGAGCCTGTGCTCTGCGGTGGGAGAGGCCACAACAGTGAGAGGCCCGCAAACCGCAAAAAAAAAAAAAAAAAAGAGGGAGAGAACTCAAATCAATAAAATTAGAAATGAAAAAGGAGAAGTTACAACAGACACTGCAGAAACACAAAGCATCCTAAGAGACTAGTAAAAGCAACTCTATGCCAATAAAATGGACAACCTGGAAGAAAGGGACAAACTCTTAAAAACGTATAACCTTCCAAGACTGAACAAGGAAGAAACAGAAAATATGAGCAGCCCAATCACAACTAATGAAATTGAAACTGTGATTAAAAATCTTCCAATAAACAAAAGTCCAGGACCAGATGGCTTCACCGGTGAATTCTATCAAACATTTAGAGAAGAGCTAACATCCATCCTTCTCAAACTCTTCCAAAAATTGCAGAGGAAGGAACACTCCCAAACTAATTCTATGAGGCCACCATCACCCTGATATCAAAACCAGGCAAAGATAATACAAAAAAAGAAAAATACAGACCAATATCACTGATGAATATAGATGCAAAAATCCTCAACAAAATACTACCAAACAGAATCCAACAACACATTGAAAGGATCATACACCACGATCAAGTGGGATTTATCCCAGGCATGTGAGGATTCTTCAATGTATGCAAATCAGTCAATGTGATACACCATATTAAACTGAAGAATAAAAACCATATGATCATCTCAATAGATGCAGAAAAAGCTTTTGACAAAATTCAACACCCATTTATGATAAAAACTCTCCAGAAAGTGGGCACAGAGGGAACCTACCTCAACATAATAAAGGCCATATACAACAAACCCACAGCAAACATCATTCTCAATGGTGAAAAACTGAAAGCATTTCCTCTAAGATCCAGGAACAAGACAAGGATGTCCACTCTCACTACTATTATTCAACATAGGTTTGGAAGTCCTAGCCATGGCAATCAGAGAAGAAAAAGAAATAAAAGGAATACAAATTGGAAAAGAAGAAGTAAAACTGTCCCTGTTTGCAGATGACATGATACTATATGTAGAGAATCCTAAATTGCCACCAGAAAGCTACTAGAGTTAATCAATGAATTTGGTAAAGTAGCAGGATAGAAAATTAATGCACAGAAATCTCTTGCATTCCTATACACTAATGATGAACAATCTGAAAGTGAAATTAAGGAGACACTCCCATTTACTACTGCAACAAAAAGAATAAAATACTTAGGAATAAACCTACCTAGGGAGACAAAAGACCTGCATGCAAAAAAGTATAAGACACTGATGAAAGAGATTAAAGATGATACAAACAGATGGAGATATATACCATGTTCTTGGATTGGAAGAATCAATACTGTGAAAATGACTATACTACCCAAAGCATCTACAGATGCACTGCAATCCCTATCAAATTACCAATAGCATTTTTTTACGGAACTAGAACAACAAATCTTAAAATTTTTATGGAGGCCCAAAAGACCCCATGTGGAGACCGAAAAGACCCAAAACACCCCAAGGTAGCCAAAGTAATCTTGAGGGGAAAAAAATGGAGCTGGAGGAAGCAGACTTCCTGACTTCAGACTACACTACAAAGCTATAGTAATCAAGACAACATGGTACTGGCACAGAAACAGAAATATAGATCAATGGAACAAGATAGAAAGCCCAGAGATAAACCAACGCACCTATGGTCAACTAATCTATGACAAAGGAGGCAAGGATATACAATGGAGAAAAGACAGTCTCTTCAATAAGTGGTGCTGGGAAAACTGGACAGCTACATGTAAAAGAATGAAATTAGAACACTCCCTAACACCATACACAAAAATAAACTCAAAATGGATTAGAGACCTAAATGTAAGACGGGACACTATAAAACTCTCAGAGGAAAACATAGGAAGATTACTCTTTGACATAAATCACAAAAGATCTTTATTGATCCACCTCCTAGAGTAATGGAAATTAAAACAAAAATAAACACATGGGACCTAATGAAACTTAAAAGCTTTTGCACAGCAAAGGAAACTATAAACAAGACGAAAGACAACTCTCAGAATGGGAGAAAATATATGCAAATGAATCAATGGACAAAGGATTAATCTCCAAAATATATAAACAGCTCATGCAGTTCCATATTAAAAAAACAAACAACCCAATCCAAAAATGGGCAGAAGACCTAAATAGACATTTCTCCAAAGAAGACATACAGATGCCCAAGAAGCACATGAGAAGCTGCTCAATATCACTAATTATTAGAGAAATGCAAATCAAAACTACAATGAGACATCACCTCACACCGGTTAGAATGGGCATCATCAGAAAATCTACAAACAACAAATGCTGGAGAGGGTGGGGAGAAAAAGGAACCCTCTTGCACTGATGGTGGGAATGTAAATTGATACAGCCACTATGGAGAACAGTATGGAGGTTCCTTTTTAAACTAAAAATAGAATTACCATATGACCCAGCAATCCCACTTCTGGGCATATACCCAAAGCAAGCCATAATTCAAAAGGACACATGCAACCCCATGTTCACTGCAGCACTATTTGCACTAGCCAGGCCATGGAAGCAACCTCAATGTCCATCGACAGATGAATGGATAAAGAACATGTGGTACATATATACAATGGAATATTACTCGACCATGACAAGAAATGAAATTGGGTCATTTATAGAGACATGGATGAACCTAGAGACTCTCATACCTAGAGAAATAAGTCAGAAAGAAAAAAACCAAATATCATATATTAACGGATATATGTGCAATCTAGAAAAATGGTATAAACTTATTTGCAAAGCAGAAATAGAGACACAGACATAGAAAACAAACGTATGGATACCAATGGGGGGAAGGTGATGGGATCGATTGGGAGATTTGGATTGACATATATACACTACTACGTATAAAACAGATAACTATGGGAACATACTGTATAAAAAATAAGAGTTAAAAAATTTTTTTAAATAAAAAGCAACCTCCTTTAAATAAGTTTAATTAGAAAAGCACAGTGATACAGAAAGAACAAAGGCTTTGGAAGCAGGCAAACCTGGGTTCAAATCTTGACTCCCCATACCTGTTGGCTCTGACTTGGGCTGTGTACTTATATTTTCTGACATTTGGTTCCTTTGTGGTGTAATGAGATTCTGTTTAGCAAATAAGGTTAAAGCACTTAGGACAGTGGTCCATTTCCCAGTATGCATATACCTTGTACCAAATAAATAATACAACAATAATAAGTAAATAGATAGGCATGTGTTTTAGCACCGCTTTTCTCCCCCAGCCCATCAAAGGGAACACTAGCACTTGATTCCAAAACCAAAGAAAAGCACAGTGGTTAGCAGATGGAAAGAGAATGGTAGAGGTCCCTGAGGAGTGGAAGCAAGAGACTTGGGGAAGACAAGACAGCAGTGCAGTGGAGAGTGGTGAACTCCACCTCTATCCAGCTCTGGATTCCAAGGGTCAAAACCAGTTAACACCTGGTCAAAAGTGGTAAATAGAAACAAAGTACTGACACAAGCTACAACACAGGTGAAGCTTTAAAACATTATGGTCAGTGAAAGGAGCCAGCCACAGAAGTCCACATGTTGTACTGATATGATCCCACTCACATGAAATTCCAGAACAGGCAAGTCCAAGAGGTAGGAAAGTGGATTAGTGGTTACCTAGCACTGAGGCGGGGAAATGTGGATTAACTGTCAACTAGTAAGGGGGTTTGTAGTAGGGTGACGGGAATGTTTTAAATGAATTTTAGTGATGGCTGCACAACTCAGCAAATTTACTAAAAAAATCATTGAACTGCACTTAAAATGGGTAAATGTAATGCTATGCAGATTATAGCTGAAAAAAAGGTTGTGAAAGGACACAAAAAAAGAAGTGTTGTGAACCGTCTCACCACTCCTAAGACACATTCAGATTTGCCCCATATATACACCTGCTTACTTAGCCCCAGAATATTTTCAGCAAAGAGAGTGATAACATGATAAGTTGACAGTGTGAATTTGCAACAAAAAAAATAAGCTCACTTTACCCTGAACCCAACAATCTTCACACCAACTTCCACCCCCAATATCCCAATGCCAGTGTTGCTGGCAAGGTCCCTTTTTATGGCATGGATCTCTTCCTCTTTAAAATTCTGCTCTCTGCTCATGACATGAATCACGGCTCCCTAAATCTCTTCCTTTCTCCCTGGCACTCCTCTTCTGTCTCCTGTATGTGCTCTTCTTCCTTCCCCCATCCCTTCAATGTTGGTAATCTTGAGCATCCTCTCTTTAACCTCTTTACTTCTCACTCTGGGTACTTTCCATAAGAGCTTTCATCCATTCTATATGCTGATAACTCTCAAATATATATCCCATCCCAGTCTCTTATGGAGTCATAGGGCCATAAATTACAACTGCACCATGGATGTGTTCACGTCAAACTCATTATGCTCGAAAATGAACTCAAAAAACAGGTGTCAAAATGGATAACCATCCACACTGGGTCTGCTGCTAAGCTCTTGTTCATCCCTCACTCCTCATCCAATTACTCAGCAAAAACCTCTCTAATCCATCCATTCGTCTCCAGCCACACTATGCCTGGTACCAAGCAAATCTTGCCTTCCATCTAGTGTCTCAGATTTTAGTCTAGGTACCCTAGAATCCACGTTTAGATGAGTGGTCTATCCAGAACCGACGTTCTGATCATGCAATTTCCGAGCTCCAAGTATTTAACGACTTACCATCATTTGCAAGTTTCTTTATTAATTTTCCCTTTGCTTTTCCCCAGGGTATGTCCTGCTACCTACCCACAAGTACCCTTCTCCAGCCTTTGTGGGCTGCTTGCAATTTCCCTAAGGCACCGTGCCCCTGGGTCCATCTGCATGAGTTATTTCATATGCCCTGACCACCTTATGCTTTCCCTTCTCCCATATAGCTAGTTCCTCCTAGCTCATCAGGACCCCATTCAGCATCACTCCCCGCTGTGGTCTTCCATGACACCCCCAGGCTGAGTTAGCTTCCCAGTGCCTCTGCCTCCATTTTCGCCCTCCATTTGTATTGCCTTTTCATTTCTCTGACTCATTCACCAGATTGTGAGTGACACCTTCAGGGCAAGGACTGAGTCAGTCTTCCTCATATCTTCATGCTGAAAGTAATGCCTTCCCACACTAAGCACTCAGTAAATATTTATTGAAGAAATGAATGAGAGTTTTGTCCAGATGCATCAAAACCAAATAAAGTGCTATTTTTTTTATTTCTGTCTCTCCCAGGTATTGCCTTTCACGTAATTATAGATTGTTGTATCATGCTGAGTTACAGCCCCACAAGACACATTACTGGATCTTTTTCATCTTCCATCATATGTCAGTCCTTGAATTTATTTAATCATTTCTACCTCTCTCCTATGAACTTCTCCAAGTTATCTTTCAGCTACTAAAGAATCAAAAATATTTATCATGGTATCTCTTTTCATCTCACTGATTGTTTTTTCTACAAGAGATGGTAGCCTTGAAGCAGACCACAAAATCATCCCAGCATACAATATTTTTTAGACTTATTTTTTTCATTGACATAATTGAAAATAATAGTAATCCCAAATGACTGTAATTCTCAAAATTTAGGAGCATGGACAGCTTTATTTCCCCCTTTGTGATTACCCTGACAAGAATCTGTGTAACTAACTAGATATCATTTACGTAGAATAAAATTCTGTTACAGGCAGCACGTTCACAAGTAGTCCTAATGTTATGTACATTAAAAATATAAATAAAAGCAACTGGTTTTAACCCAGCACAACAAATAACTAGAGGTTTGATCAGAAATCAGATACCAGAGTGCAGTTAGGAAAGGAAAACTACTTTCAATTCTTTTTTTTAAGAAATAAAGTATGACTCCCTTAAAACTACCTTTCTTAGCGAGCAACACATATTCTTGCTTTGATAAATGCTAAATCTTGGATGAATTTTTTTGCTGTTATTCATTATTTCTAGAGATTTAACAACCACCAACCTTCTTCCCTGAGCAGGAGAAACTACAGGTATCTCATAGCCCCAAGGTCTGTGTCCGGATGAGAACACACAGTGACGAGAAAGCAGCAGCTTGGACAATAAGGGCTTATTTTTCTCACAAAACAAGACGTCAGGAGGTGGGTGGCCAAGCGCTGGTACATCTGCTCACTGATGCCTTCAGGTACCTGTGCTCTTTCTATATCTGACACTCTACCCTCAGCATCTAGTTTTGTCTCTCAAGGTTGTGGCCTCACGGTCACAATGGTTGACATACACCCAGACATCCACGCAGGAAGGGGGAAGGGCACTCCATGGACTCTCTCTTTCTAACAGGACAGCAAAATGTTTCCAGGACCCCACCCGAAAGACAGCCGCTCACTGGGCAGAACCATCATATCACAACCCAACTTTTGATGAATTCATAGTCAACTGATTGGTGACCTGAACGTGGAAGTGATGGTCCATCACATTCAAACGCTCTGCCCATGGTCAAGGTAGGGTATCACACAGAGTAAATATACACCAAGGGGTGGCAATCTCTGGGACCATCTTAGAACTCTGCCCACCAAATCTCCACTTTCTTCTAACAACCACAATATCCAAATAGAAAACACAGAAATGTGGCTCCAAGTCCTCTAGTGTTGGAAGCAGAAATTCAAAGTGACGAGCAATGCATTGCAGATCCCTTCTGGTAATGTCACCTGGGCTCGTATGACTCAGCAGAAACGGGGAGCTGCTGGGGGTGTGGGAGGCTCCGGCAGAGCCCGCTACAGCACTGACTTCCACGCAGCATTCCAAGGACCACTGAACCCTACAGGGGACTGTCGGGTGTTACACGGATAGAGAGGAGAGGAAGAATGGAAGGAGAGAAGGGAGAAAGGGGAGGAGGCAGGGAAGAAGGAAGGACGGAAAATAAAGTTTTTAAAACTTTTCTAAACAATCAAGTCTCCTCTCTCCATCTATTAAACACACGTTTAAGGAAAAGCTATTGGGCCGAGAACTGGGTTAGGTGCTGGGCCTGTGGTGCTGGACCAGTGAGACCCACAACACGCCCTCATGGAGATTACATTATAGTGAGAAACCTGTCCGCCTCGGAGAAAAGTAATCCAATAAAGAAAATGGTTGTAAAATTGTGCTCTACAAAACAAACGATGTTCAGAGACTCCGTGCTACAGAAGAAGACAAGTTAATCTTTTCCTTTGACAGGCTACTGTACTTGGGTTAACAGGCACCATCTCTTAGCCTTATCTGTGGGGCTTTACGTTTTGCAGAAGGTGGCTTAGGCAACCGCACTACTTTATGTCAAACCTGGATTAAAACTGCCAACGTCTAGCTCTCCAAGGGCACCCCCAGACTTACAACAGGACCCCTAACCAAGCCATCTTTTTGTTCATCAGCTGGTAACAGGTCTGCAGTTTTCTAGGCACACGTGGGTGACTTCTCAGTAGATGCCAACACGTCCCTGTAGGTGGAGCTTTCTGTATGTCTATGCCAGCCTGACAGGGAGTTTCTCCTCGCTGAGATTTGCTTCTGCGCAACGGTCTTCTGCTCTTCATCATCTCTGCACGAGATCTGACAACCCACTGACTCTTCCAAGTCTTTTTTCTTTTCTGTTCTTCCCTCTTAGATTGGGTATCCTTCCTGGGTAGGGAAACTGCATTCTTATTTACAAGCAAGAAACTGATTTCCCTTCCCCTCTAGCAAGGAAACCAGTTGCACACTCAGCAGGCAGATCTCACAGCCATCGCAGTGAGGAAGCCAGCATAACGCAGGCACACGCAGCAGATGTCTCGCTGGTGGATATTTTCTCAGCAGAAGGTCCATTAACCTTCAGCACCCAATCTTCAGAGAATGTTCACATTTACCAAGGCTTCATTTCTGTTGCATTTTAGGCTCCCTGTGAGTTGTTACACGCAGATCTTTGACTTTTCAAGAACAGAATTCTGGTGTCCAGTGGTAGCTGGCTGTAATATGTGTGGAGTCCCAGCCCCACTGACCTCACAGGTGAAGGGCCTACTGGCCTTGGGATTCCCCTTGGAAGACGCCCCTTTAATTCACCTGGATAAACTCCCCTGACCACTGCCCAACCAGATGCAGTGTGTGGACATGGTGGGGGACAGGGTACACGGCTCTCAGCTCAGTCCACCCAGGTGCTTCCCGTCCGAGCATCCTCTGCTCCTCTGCTAAGCTTCAGCAGCTACTAAAAATTGCAGCAACTAGAAAACCTCTGGGGCAACACTGCAAATGCTAATTCAGGGAAGAAAGATGGGCATGGCAGCCTTGAAGGACGCTTTCAACTAGACAGCAGTACTGCAAATGATCCTAATGAATAGAGAGGGTAACACCCCTGCTGTGGTTGCAGAGATAACCCTTTAATGAGCTCGGATTTGAAAGGAATGTGAAGAGAAGCTGGAAGGAGGAGTGTGGAAATTGAACTGAGAAGGGTAAAGCCCCCAAGGCGCTGAGGCTTCTAGAGTGTCCCCAAGTCAACCTCAAAAGCTTTGCTAAGTATGGGCGGAGAAGAATCGGACCCAGTAGGAACAGAAGTCTTGCGTGGTGCAGACACAACACTGTCAGATGAAGCGAGCGAGTGTGTGGTATTTGCGAGAATGTTTTTAACCTGGTGTGTGTTATCTACGGCTCTGGAACAAGTTACCACAAACTTCGTGTCTTAAAACAACACACAGTCATTAGCTCAGTCTCTGTGGGTCAGAAGTCCAGGCATGGCTTAACAGGGCCCAGTACTCACACTTCCACAAGGCTTTTCATCAAGGGGTCAGTGGCCTGTGCTGTGTGGAGACAGAGGTCCTCTTCCAAGCTCATGTGGCTGTTGAGAGAATTCAGTTCCTGGCAGCTGTAGGACTGAGGTCCCCATTTTCTCACTGGCTGTCAGCTCCTAGAGTCTGCCCTCAGGTACTAGCCACGTGACCCTCTTATAACGGGGGAGCTTATTTCTTCAATGGCAGCAGAAGTATCTCTCTCCGGTCTGCTCCAGTGGGGTCTTATATAACATAATCATGGGGTACCATCCCATCATCGATGCCCTGTAAGGTATACCCTAATCAAGGGAATGGCATTCATCACATTCACAGGTCCCACCCACACCCAAGGGGAGAGAAGCATACAGGGCATGTCCTATAGGACATGGCGATCTCAGGGGCTGGTTTAGCATTCAGCCCACCATAGCTAGAAAGGAAGGAATAACATCGTTAAGATGGCACCCAAATCAAGGACAGTAAAGGAAACAATCTAATTTAAACTTAGTTCCACATTCTAGACTCAGGCGAATATTCTAAGTCCAGTGGACTTCCCTGGAACAGTGCACCCCAGGAACTACAAAGAACCAGCCTTTGTAATCCTGGAATACAGGCAAGTTTCCAAAAGTGGACCAACTCTAAAAAAGGAGAGCAAGTAGACTCAAAGCCAAAGACTCATGAGTTGATTATTAATCCTCCCCCAAAATCTAAAATACATTAGGCAGGTTTTGTAAGCTCCTAGAAAATGTTGTGTGGATTACCAGGACTTAGTATTGGTTTTCTAATACCATTCCCTTCAGTCCAACCCATTCCTTTGACAGCTTTTTGGAGAAAATGTTGAAATTATGGTCCCCTTTGACTGTAAGCTAGTTCAGAGAGATGTTCCTTATGGGGAAAAGGAAGAAATATTACCTGATGTAACGTGTTCAGGTGCTCTTTTTTCTAACTGCTGTACCCGGAAGCACATCAACTGAAGTGAGATGGATGTTAATCTGAAAAGTGGCATCTGGCAGTTAGACAAAGCACTCAGCACTGGCCTGCTCAATATTAAAACTAATATTTTGAAGGGTTTGTGGACTGGCTATTTTGGAAACACAGGTCCATGAACTGAATCACAGACTGAAAATTCAACATCATCCCTAAAGCTTAACCAATGGGCAGCCGTTGACATAACTGAGCATCAGTATCACATGCTGACTTGCACATGGTCGATCTTTAACCTGATAATATTTAACAGATCAAAGTAAGCTTCTCCACAAAGCCTCAAAACCTCACCTGGGGAAGTGCAACGTGAGAAATCCCTCGCGTAACATCCTCCTTGTGATAAACACCAACAGTTCTAGCTGTCTCATGCCCAGTATGAACAAGAGCCAGAGAGTTACTGAGAGTTACAATGGTTTTTTTTTTTTACTCCTTCGAGAATGTTCTGTGTAGCATCTGTGTCCCACAATGTTAATAGATGGCAACGAGTGGGAAAAGGTATCTCATGGTCAAATATGTGTGGAAAAGACACAGTTGGATGAGGTTAAGTGAGTTTCCTTACTATGAGCTTTCAGGATGTCAGTGTGTATCTGGAATATCAAAGAGTGGACAGTAGTTTCACAGAGACTCTCATGCAACTAGATTCTGGAAAATCTCAGGGAAGAACTAAACCACCACAGCCTCAAACTATGCTAATTAGTGCAATGTCTACGTTTAAAAAGCTAAGAATCAAAATGTGATCTGCCCTGGACACCAGATTTCTGGACTGCTAAATTCAGTTCTGGGGGCCCTGCAAGTTCTGAGTTACTCTAGCCAGGCAGAGCACACCCAGAAGGGCAAAGTCACATCAGGTGGAAGGTGACTGCAGGAGAATCAAGCCCCTTCCAAGTCTTGCCATATCTGGTTTCAAGCTGCCTTGTTCACAAGACACTCCTATGAGCCACAGAGAATCCTTTCATCTTTACAGTGAGACCTAATGACTCATTTTTTAAAATTTATTTATTACTTATTAATTTTTTCTGCTGCACTGGGTCTCTGTTGAGCGCGGGCTTTCTCTAGTTGTGGTGAGCTGGGGCTACTCTTTGCAGCAGTGCATGGGCTTCTCTTGATGCAGAGCATGGGCTCTAGGCGTGTAGGCTTCAGTAGTTGTGTCATGCAGGGTCTAGAGCGCAGGCTCAGCAGCTGTGGCGCACAGGCTTAGTTGCTCTGCGGCATGTGGGATCTTCCCAGATCAGGGCTCAAACCTGTGTCCCCTGCATTGGCAGGTGGATTCTTTTTTTTTTTTTTTTTTTTTGGTTCAACTTGCTGACTTTATTTATTTATTTTTTTTGTATTTATGATTGGTAATTTTTATTTTATTTTATTTTTTTTTAAACATCTTTATTGGGGTATAATTGCTTTACAATGGTGTGTTAGTTTCTGCTTTATAACAAAGTGAATCCGTTATACATATACATATGTTCCCATATCTCTTCCCTCTTGCGTCTCCCTCCCTCCCACCCTGCGTCTCCCTCCCTCCCACCCGGCAGGTGGATTCTTAACCACTGCACCACCAGGGAAGCCCAAGACATAATGACTCATTTTTAAGCAACTGAATATGGCAAAAGTGAAGGGATGTAACTTCTGGAACTAGGTTATAAAAGTCTGTGACCAGTCTATAGAGACTGCAAGTGGATTATGTGTTTGCCTAGGGCTGGAAGGTTGGGTGGTGGCTAAAGGGTGTGGGGTTTCTTTGGAGAGTGACGAAAATGTTCTAACAGTGACTGAGGTGATGGTTGCACGAATCTTCAAACACACTAAAAGCTATTAAATTGTACAAACTGAATGGGTAAACAGTATGGCATATAAATTATATTTCATTAAAGTTGTTACCAACAAAAAACAAACTGGGATTTCCACCTTGTTTGCCCTCTCTCTGGATCTTCTCATTTGCTCACTCTGGGGAAACAAGCTGTCGGGTGATGAGCTGCCCTGTGGAGCATCCCATATCACAAGGACCTGGCGCCACCTCCAGACAGCAGCGAGCAAGGCACCGAGGCCCTCAATCCTGTAAGCCTGCAAGAAAATGAATCCTGCCCACAACCACGTGAGTAAGCCTTGAGCTGACCCTTCTCCAGGCAAGTGTGAAGATGACCAACAGCATCTGCAGCCTGTGAGACAGCCTGAAGCAAAGGAGCCAGCAAAGTCACACCCAAACTCTTGACACAGAAATTTGAGAAAAAGCCCCTAAATTTAGGGGACATTTGTTACACAGCACTGGATAACTGATACACTTCAAAAGAGTCCCTCTGTTGTTACTTTCTGTTCTCTGCCAGACTCCTTTCCAGCTTCCAGAAAAGAGCCTTGTAAGATCTGTCCAATGTAGTGCTTCATGTTGGATTATTCAGACCATTCCTGTCCCCAGCCCTTGCCTCACCACTTTCCTCACCTGGGATGTCACTTCCCCACTCTTCAACATGCCTATGATGTTTATACCTCCTTCAAGCCCTCGTATTTTCTATAAAATATAAAACCCACCTTCTGACCACACCCAATCTCTGCCCCAAAGTGATTTTTCCTGGCTGGAAATTTCTTGGGCACAAGTAGATTCACTGAGCATCAGTATCTAATGACATCACCTATGCAGAGTTGACCTTTAGGAAGATTTCCTTTAAATCACTTTTCAGGAAAAAAAAAAAGTTTACTCTCCCCATACTCATATTTCTGTATGAATTTTTACAGATTTGCATTTATTTTATTCATCCTTTGTTATGTCCCAATTTTTACTTGCCCTTCTTCAGTATACATTTTCTTATGTGGGTGAAGAATTCCCATTTTTGTTCTTTCTTTGTCCTTTTCGCATTGCACTGTATTGTCTCACATATTTAAACCTAACCTTATCCAGGTGATATTAATTTAGATTTCCAATTGCCTGCTATGTTGTAACATTGTATTAACTTTTAGTTATTCACCACTGATGTGTATACTTTTAGTTCCCAAAATACCACGTGGGTTCAGCCACTGTAGCTACTTCATCATCCATCTTTTGTATCTTCAAGTATGCATGGCCCAGTACCTTTAATCTGATTTTCACTAGATTTACTACCTTTCTTCACCTGAGAAAGTTACTACAGTTTTTAAAGTGCTGAACTTATTACCAGACACTCTGTAGCAAAGGAAAATTGGTTCTACTTTTTGGAGGCTCTAACTCACATGAACTTCATTTCATACAAGGTTCTTCTTTGTCATCCTTGGAGGAAATAAAATTTATGTGAAAATGTTCTTATAGATAAACAAAGGCTGACATAGTAGAAAATGAATAGTGATAGAATATACCAAGAAGTTAATAACAAGAGGAAAACATCAAGAAATTTTTTCTAGGCTAACATATTTGAAGGCTGGCCGAGGTCACAGTTAACTAGTTTTGGATTTCTCCGTCCATTGTTCAAGGGAAATGGTTTGCATTCCACTCCCATATACCCACATGTTCAAGTGGTCTACAGTCTGACTGATGCTCTGTACGTTCACATACATTGTAGTAGAGCTTGTCTGATGTGGCCATAACACAGAATACATTTTTAGAAAGCAGTTAGTCAAAGTTAAAGCGTAACTTGAAAGACGGTTATATTCATTTATTTTTCATAGCTGATGTTTCAAGGGCTCTTAGGCTTATAAAATCATCCCTGCAACGCCATCCTTTTAAATCCAGATTATGTTCGGATTTCCCTCTCTCTCTCTGTAATATCTGTTTTTATTCATATCTTGTGTTTCCTTATAAAACAGAAAATCAGAAGAAGAAATTGGCTCTTTTTTTACACATGCGCGCACACATGCACACATGCACACACGCACACGCACACACACACACACACACTCAACTACTGACTCTTCTCTCTGAAAATCTTCTCAGGGTTGAGAACACATTCCTGACTCATCGGCCTGCGCATCATATTCTCCGTGACCCTAAACCAAGGGCGTCATGGTAAGAAACAACCCTTCAACAGAGATAAGATTCTTCTGGGTTCTGAGAAACTGCACTAGACTTAACTACTGTAGAAACACAGTGCGAGACTTTGTGCTGTTTTCTTTCATACGTTGCTTCCTTTAATACTTATGTCAATTCACATCTGAAAACTAACGAAAAAGAATTCAAGGCTCTCCTTATACTGAACCTCTCTCCCCACAAGCGTAAAGCAACCGAAGTCGTTGTTCATGACGTGGGCATTCTAGGAACTCTTTACAGCTCCTGCTGAGATTCACTAGACCAGCGCTGTCACCCCTGTGGCCCTCCTGTGCCCTCCATTCATCCAGACCCCAGCTCCTGCGAGTGTCATGTCACACTCACAGCTGCCACCAGTGCCATTCCCCAGGAATGTCCCCCAGCGGGAATAGAAAGGGAAGGCAGAATTTGTTAAACCTCGAGTTCTACTGATGTATATTTTTAGGTTTTAGTGTGCAGACATCACCTAATCACTTCCAGTAAACTGGTACTCGGGGAAACGAGGTCTCCATGGGACCCAGATTCTGAGAACCAGAGTAGAAGGAGTGTAGCCATTCTCCCCGAGCAAAGCCCCACTAGGTCAATAAAAAAGCCTTGCCCTGGTTAAACTCTACAAGCTTTTATTTTTATGAGTTCAAGTTCCTGTCCTACTTGCAAAGACATTGCATAACACAGACTCAGGAACACACCAGAGATGATAGACTTACTTTTAATACAAATTCCTCCTTTTCTGTTCTCATCCTTAAACTTCTACTCTGCTCTACCATTCCCTAGTGTCTCTTCCTATTTAAAAAAAAAATTACACTCAATTAATACTAGACATTTTCTTCTGAGAAGCTTTCTGTTGCTTAACTTGAGCAGTGGCACACCGTAACAATGAAGAGTAGGTTAAAATCACTGCTCCACCACACACTAGCTGTGTGATCTTGGGCAAGGTACACAGCCTCTCTGTTCTTCAGCTCCCTCTGTGATATGGGCATAGTGATAATGGGCACAGTGATGTCACTTTTCCCACGAGGATTTAAGGAGTTAAAGCACGTAAACCACTCACGGTAGTGCCTGACACAGGGAAGGCTACGTAAGGGCTGGGCTTGGCGCGTTTAGACACCTGCTCTACCACCTATACCACTTCTTGACCAGAGCTTGCAAAGCCCCCATCTTCTAGCTCTCTCTTACCCAGTGCTCTGAGACCACAGATCCCGCAATTCCCTCTTACCTGCACAAAAAGTCCCTCTCAACCATGGCAATGAGTTCTACTCCTCTACTCCATTTTGAAGAAAGGTGACATGATTTAAAGGCACGGTGACGTCACACAGAGCAAACCAGACTGAAGGTGGGGGGTGGGCTGGGGATTCAGTCAGGGACGGAGAGGGCGTTTGCAGGGGTGACTTCACCGAGTTTCCTGAAGGAGGTATGTGCAGGGGTGCGGGCGGGCTTGAGGGAACCCTCGGGGAGGGAGAGCGCTGAGGGGCTCCCGGCAGCAATATCACAAGGCCTCCCCTTCCCTCCCGACAAAGCAGCAGCCGCAACCTCCTCCCGGGAGGCCCTGTGGCTGTGCTCACGTGCAAACAAAGTCCCGAGATTGAGGAGTTGGGCTGCAGTGGTCCCCAGCCCCCCGCTGAGCAGCACGCCCCTCCTCGCTTTCCGCAGGGCAGCTCTTACTAAGGGCAGGGCAGGAGCTGAAGGCGGAGGCTGCAGGCCTCTCCCTCACAGCACTGCTCTCCGGAGTCACAGACCCAATCCCGGCCGCCTGTCGGTACCACCCCTTCCATTCAAGACGTGGTACCATCCCTTCCATTCAAGACGTCTCTTCTGGCCCTCCAGGTGCAATCCTGGGACGACGTCGCTCGGGTTAGGAACGGCGGGGCAAGGTGTGCAGTCCTGTCCTCTGTCACGGATCCCTCACTGCCCCACACGCTCGTCACCTCCCCTCCAGCCTCCGCCCCGCTGCCTCCTTTCCAGCCTCCACCGTCCTCTCGTCACCTCCCCTCCAGCCTCAGCCCCGCTGCCTCCTTTCCAGCCTTCACCGTCCTCTCGAGGGCACAGCAGCCTGGGCACCAGAGCCTTTGTCTTACCTTTTTGCTCTCATGTCTTCTGCTCCAGAGCCATCTGTGCCTGTTCTGGATTCCAGAACAGAGCCCAGAGTTCTCAAGGCTCACCCACATCAGTACCCAAGGCATCAGCCAATCCTACTTCCCAACACCAGGCTCCGTATTACCATTTACCCACACATCAGCCACACGGGATTACTCACCACCGCCGAAGTGCAGCACGCGCTCACCACCCTGCTCCTTTCACCTCAAGGCCGCCCTCCAGTCGGGATTCCCCCCCTACCCCCTCCCCAGCTGACATTTGGACCTGTCATCTCCCTTACTGTTTCTGAGAGGTCAGCTCAAACGTTCCCTGAAGCCTGCTTTTGTTAACCTGGCAGAAACAAGGAATCCTCTGCGTGACCACAGCTCTCAGTATTTCCAGAACGTTCCCCGTGCCGCCCTCCATTTGAGGGTTGAGTGTGGGTCACCCCACTGTCCAGCCCACTGACCCCCATCAGAAGTTAAACCCCCTCGTGGCAAAGAGCACAGCGGCAGCACCTCGGGCACAGGGTGGACCCTCCGCAAACGTTTGCTGAACTTCATGATGATGCCCTGTCAGTCTCACCTTGGGCTTCGTATAATCCTTTGTAAACCCTCTCCAGTAGGGCTTGGCCGGAAAGGTCTACCAAAGCAGGGGTTTTTGCAGAACTGTTCACTCTGTTCCCCAAGCTCGTGCCACATCAGTGATATGTAATAAACCGTCGGTAAGGTATTCATCGTATGAATAGATGAACAAATAAGCATGTTAAGTCATCACAGTAGTCAAATAGGTGTAACAATAGGCAGGTGATTACATTAATTGATCATCACACTGCTACTCAAAAAGCCTGGTCTCCAAACCGACCAATCCACACATATTTGTTCCCGGGCCGTGACGGGGCAAACAGAGAGAGCGACAGTAAATGTTCATATCTTTTACAGGAACTGACCTTGTCACAACATCCAATTATGTGTACTCACCTTGCTGAGCAGGGTGCAGACCAGTTCCAACCTTATCAGTCTTGCAGGAAGGTCGTGGGATGGAATGGAAAGCGAAAAACAAAACAAAACAAACCCATTCCTTCCGCACAGAGAGCTTGAGAAGCACGGCCTTACCGTGGAGCTTCCAACTGGAAAAGCACAGACTTCTGCCTCCAACCCTCCACCAGGCCCTACGTGACCCCCGCCCGCGGGAGACCCTGTTTCTCCCTGTAGCCTTTACTGTCTGCCTCCCTCTCCAGGGCTAAGAAGGTTTAGGTGAATACTTATCATCATCTTATCGTTAGCACGTGGGGCATGCCACCAGGTACAATCGACACAGGCATTATGGAAAGGAACTGTGAGAACCGAGCAGTGAAAGAAAGACCCGCTGAGAAACTTGTTCTCCTTTGTCTGCTCTCTAAAGCAGGAGGGACAGATTTCAAACAGCCTTCTTTCATTCGTCCCTAGTATGCACCAGGCAGGGTACTAGAATTCATCGTGAAAACAGCACACAAGAGGAGGAGGAGAGAATGATGGATAAGAACGTAATAATAAGAAGGGGCGTTTCTCAAGGTGCACGGTGCACCCGTTCCAGGGCTGAGGACCTTCTTGTCCGTTATCCCACTTATAACACACAGAACTTCCCTGCCATGTAGGGGGTGAGCAGGCCATCAGGTCCTCCCAGCCTGATGAGGCTTTTTAAAAAGTGGAGGGTAGGGAAAGCAAATTCCCAACTCTGACTCAGATCCTTTAGTCTTAGAACTAATGAAAAAACCTAATGTAAGTCAGTTTGGACTCCCTATAATAAGCTGCAGAAACACTGTCTGTGTAAGGATATATGGAAATATAAATATAGTTGTAAAGGTAAATCTTAACATCAATATACAGACATAGATCTCAAGCGTTGAAATATGAAACTCTAGAAATAATTTGTATAAAGGTGATTATTTTCTGACCCAAATCTAAAAATGTTCGTCTGTTAATTACATAACTGAATAAAGATCTAGAAAGGAGATGGGTGACTGAGAGATGAATGGGTGAGTAGATTGATAGATGATAGAGAGAGATGATAGATAGATGATAAATAGATGATGACTATATATAGTATAATCTTGACAAATGCCTCTGTGACGGAGACTTTGATTAATCATTACTTTAAAGGAAAAGCCAGCCTAGAAGCCACCCAAGTCAATAGGACATCTAAGTAACAAACAGCGCTGAAGACAGAAATGTCACTTAAAAGGAAAAGAGAGAGACGTCTGAAATAAAAATAAAATATCCTTCACAGATAATTAAAATAATGTGCTTTCATTCTCAAAAATTAAACCGACACCAATCATGATAAGATCTAAATCCTCAGGAGGGCTTAGCAACCCAGAGCCATGTGGAGCACATTAACCAAAAGAGGCTTCAGCTGGGGCGATGGCCGTATCTGCAAGCAGACTCCTTAAGAAACAAAGTGGTCCAACTTCCTCCGTCAAGAGAATTCCTGAGAGCAAACTTCCTCTGAAGTTAAGGAGAAATTTATGTCCATTAGCTAAAACGTCTACTTGGCACTCGATTGGCATTGTGTCCCCGTTGTGCCCCCAGCACTGTGCAGACTGTAAGAGGAAGCTGGTGTTTATCTACAGCCCATCTCTCTTCCCAAAGGACTTGAAAGATGCGTGCAAGTTATTAAAAAGAAAGCCACGGGGCTTCCCTGGTGGCGCAGTGGTTGGGAGTCTGCCTGCCGACGCAGGGGACGCGGGTTCGTGCCCCGGTCCGGGAAGATCCCACATGCCGCGGAGAGGCTGGGCCCGTGAGCCATGGCCGCTGAGCCTGCGCGTCCGGAGCCTGTGCTCCGCAACGGGAGAGGCCACAACAGTGAGAGGCCCGCGTACCGCAAAAAAAAAAAAAAAAAAAAAAAAAGCAACATCTTTTCATTGTTATCCTTATCTACAACACAGCCATTGCAGTGGTCACTAACATAGAAGAGGGCCCCACGGGAAATCAAAAGGGAACCCCAGGCGTTATAGCAGACTGAGGCGGCACAGAAGCAAACAAACACTCTTTCTGCAAAGACACTGCAACGTTGAAAATATATGCCTGTACCAAATTGGGGGCAGAGTGCGAACTGGTTGGGGAATACACCCAGGTGTCAGAGGTGAAAATGCAACCAAGGCTCCAGTAGTAAACAGGAGACAGTAACAAGATGACTGTGGAGGGTTCACGGGTATTGCGGGTTCTGTGGCCTGAAAAACAGGAGGCGTGGCCCTGAGGTTACACAAGGTGACAAAGCTAGCACTGGCCTCTTAGGGGAAAGCCAGAAGCCTAGATGTCTGCCCCTCCCCCAAAAGAGAGATGGAAAAACTACCCACTGGCGGAGAGACAAGCAGGTTGGCCATGTCCACAGCCTGCGTCAACCATGAGAAACGGTCCCCTCAAGGCACCGGAAACCTGGGCTTTTGCTATGTTGAGTGTGCTTAGGCTTCAGCTTTATTCATTTCTTGGTCTGGAACCTGAAACCAAGAAATTAACATAAAATCTCAAGGGGGACCCACAGAAGCAAATATCATATTGCTCTGAGGGACAGTGTCACCAGCCAGAGAGGGCGCACAGGACCGCCATTAAACACTTTTAAAAAACTTGCTGCAGATGAGCTAAAATAACATAACGTGCCTCAGGGAAGGACCTGAGACAGCAGACAAACGTTGCCAACAGCAGCCTGAGGATGCAGAATAACCATCTAAAAAAGACGGTAAGCTTATCAGCAGAATTACAGCAAAGAACTGGCGCACTCAGGGAGAAGGGAGATAAGGACACCCGCCATCACCTTTTCTGTTCAACGTTGTTCTGCAAACCTCAGAAAGTGAGCTAAGGGTTTTTAAAAAAATTATATACAGATGTAGATACAGATACTATATATATGTATATATGCTTGTGTGTACACAAATATATAACATATAAATATCTATCTTTAGATAGAAATATGCACACGTAAATACAGGTATATATTTTAATGGAAGACAACATTCTCACAATTTGCAGACGTACACCTGTCAAATCATAAAAATACTAACTGAATCTACAACTCCTGGAACGAATAAGAGACTTTGGCAAGGTTTTTGGATACAAGATCAAAATGCAAACATGGAAAGGTTCCTACACGCCAGCAAAAATCAGCTGCAAAAATAATGTCAATAATCCCATTCACGATAGCATCAAAGAGCATGTTACCTAGGCTTAAATCGAATAATGGAAGTACAAGATCTATATGGAGAAGATGATATGGACATAAAATAAGATCTAGCAATCTCACTCTTAAGTGTTTAGCCCTCAAGAGATAAAAACTTACATATATGCAGACAGTAGCTCTATTTATAGTCACCGAAACCTGGAAATAACAGAAATGTCCGTCTGGTGAGTGAACACGCAAAACGGCACATCTATACAATGGGACAGTACTCAGCAGTAAACTGCAATGAACTACTGGTACACGCAACAACGTGGATCAGTCGCAAAGGCATTATGAGTGAAAGAAGGCAGTCTTAAAAGGTTTCATACTGTATGAGCTCATTTATACAACGTTCTCCAAGAGAAAGCTATTACATCGGAAAACAGATCAGTGGTTGCAGGGCCTGGGGGCAGGGGAGGTTGTCACCGCAAAGGGACACAATGAGGGCATCTGGGGCGCGATGAAACCGTTCTGTACCCTGATCTGCGTGGTGGTTATATGAATCGATGTACGTGTTAGAATGACTACAACAGTCCATATTAAAAAGTCAATTTTACCATGTGTGTGTTCACTGAGAAAATAAAGTTTACAACGAAAAGAACATGTTTTAAGAGGAAGGCCTAAAGAACCCGTACACGACGTGATGGGAAGATAACTCAATCTGGCAAAGATGCCATTCTCCCCAAATGGATCTATAAGTTCACTGGATTTCACAAATACCCAAGAGAGTTTTAATGAAATTTGACAAATTGATAGTAAAATGCCTAAGGAAGAATAAAGCCCTGGGTATAGCCATTTGGGGACAATTTGAAAGGAAGGAGGAAGGGCGTGCCATACTGCATACCAAGCATGTTTATAAATCTCTAGGGATTAGAACAATGAGGAGGTGGTACAGGGATAAATAAACAGATCTGGAAGGGGCGACATAGGTATACCAGGAGCCGTTCATAAATGGCTGTTCATTTATATAAAGAACTTAGGTAGGCAGACAGACAGACAGACAGATCTCTATTTAGTTCCTCCCTTACTGCAGGCACAAAAATTAATTCCAGTTGTATTAAAGTCCCAAACGTGCAAAGAAAAACTTGAAAAGAGAATATAAAGAGTTTGTACACATCAATTTTTTAAAAAAACAGAAAAAATAAGCAAAGGATATGAAAAGGGGTGCTCCCAACAGCCATCAGTAAAATACAAATTAAAGCAATAAAATTCTATTCCACGCCCATCGTATGTGCAAAAATGTAAGTTTGGCATTCAAAGCGCTGGCAAGGATGGGGGAAATGGACTTTTCTAATAGTTTTTCTGAGAGCAGTTTTAGGTTAACAGAAAAATGTCACCAAGCAGAGAGTTCCCTTGTACAACCCGCCTGCACAGTTAACATCCTGCATTAGCGTGGTGCTTTCGTTACAATTGACAAACCAATATTAATACGTTATTAGTAAGTGAATTCCATAGTTTGCATGAGAGTTCACTCTCTGTGTTGTACATTTTATGTTTTGACAAAAGGCACAATGTCATGTGTCCGCCATTACAGTACCAAACAGAAGCGTCTCACTGGCCTGAAAATCCTCGGCACTCCACCTGTTCGCCCCTCCCTCCCCCCAGCCCCTGGCAACCACCGATCTTTTTAGTCTTTATGGTTTTGCCTTCTCCAGAATGTCACAGAGTTGGAACCATACAGTCTTTTCAGATGGGCTTCGTCCACTTAGCAATACGCGTGGAAGCTTCCTCCATGGCCTGTCATGGCTTCGTAGCGAGCTCATCTTTATGTTGCTGAACAATGCTACGCTGTGTGGATGAACCACAGTTTTTTTTATCCATTCACCTACTGAAGGGCAACTTGGTTGCCATGAATTTTTGACAATTATGAATAAGTGGACTTTTTATATACCATTGGCAGGAAGACAACATCCTACAACCACTTTAGAGGAAAGCTGGCAACATCTAGTGAAGCCCAAGATGTGCACACACAGAGCTCAGAACTTCCATCCCTGGGCACACATCGCCAAGACACTCATGCAAGGAAGCATACAGAAAAATGTTCACTAAGCACTCTCTGTAACAGAGAAAACGGCAAACAAAATAAAACTGGACCAATGAGAGAAGTGGAACGGGAGACAATTCCCCGTGGGTCTCCCTCAAATTTCTGCACGTCCTGCCAGCAGAAGCCCTGATGGCTTTTGTTCTGGACTGCCTTCTCAAGGGTGTCTGCGTAGTGAATCGCCGCAGAAGATAGAGGTTGCGTCTCCCTCCGGAGCACAGTTTTGGCAGAATGCTTCCTGCCCACCGTAAATGATTTGGATTTCCTAAGACCAGGGCTCCTCAGCTGTGACACAGACCCACTGCATGTGCAGCAGACACGTGGGTCCCTCTGGGTCGCCCCAAGGAGAACAGGTGCAGACATGAAGCTCAGGCTGCTTGCTGTGCGTGAGGAGCGAAGCCTTTGTCTCTGACCCAGGAGACTTGTGTCCCCTGTCAGCATCCGTGAACCTGTGGCAGCTAACCTGTTAGCGTGAAAGTAGGGTCAAACCTCAGACCCTCTTGACAAATGGATAAATAAAATTTTGAAAATATTTGTACAATAGGCTACTGTGTGACAGTTAGTATAAATAAAGTGACAGGAATCCATGTGGATAGATCTCAATCTATTTTTAGGGGGGACATAAGTAAACCACAAAAATACCTCCAGCATTTCTGTAAAATGCATGCTGTTTTTGGACACACACACGTGTGTCAAACACACGTGAATTCACACATAATCTTCAGGGCAATGGTTAGCTCAAGAAGCAGGACGGGGAACTGAACCAGAAAACTTTTTAATCTTATGCAAATATATCAAAATGTTGACATTTTTTCATTCTTTCATCTGGGTATAGAGGTTTTCTAAATAGGTCCACAGTCCTTACCTGCAATTCTGAAAAGTTTGTTCTTAATTTTCGCACCAAAACTTACATGGCGGCAACAACCTAAATGAAATGAGGGAAGCTATGACAGTCTTTATTGGCTGCGCCAGTGTGAATATTCGTACATTTCATTGCAGAGATCTGAATGTGTTTGGAAATGGCCTGCTTCCAGACCCTGGTGGTATGGGATTCACAATGGCTTAGGCCCGTATTTCACCTTTCCAAAATCTGGAAAAGTTTGAGTTCTAAAAGCCCCTAGTCTCCAGGGTTTGGGGTGAGGGCTTTAGTCTTGAAATATCCTCTTGCAATTTTATATGTGTATTTATTTCATCATTTAAAGATACTAAAATGAGGGGAGAAAAAGCTCCAGCACTTTTCTAACACGTGAAACCAAATTTGCATCGCATAACATACGCGATGCTCCAGGAGACAGAGCAGAAGCCTATGGGTGGGGCCCACAGGAGGATCACCTCAGCCCAGTGTCCACTCGTAGCCTCACGGCAGCAGGGAGAATCTGTACCCTGTGCGCAGCACACAGAGGACCCTTCTGGATCTGACCTCTTGTTTTTATAATTACTAGAGCATGTTCTAGAAAACAAAGATACCATTTTTAAATGTGGCAAGATAGGGTCATACGAGATTTTTCCTGTAACCGTGAAAGAACTAATACTTATTGCAGGTCACACTGCTGCCCTTCAGATTCCTGCTTGATGATTAAAATCATGCCTGTTCTGAACACGCCAGCTCCCCAGGTGGCGAACACACTTGAGCCTTGGTGTCCTAGAAGAGGATGCCTATCAGGACCGACTTCAGATGCTCTTGGCCTCACCAGCCTCCTGGGCCAGCCACTGCTGCAGCACCCAGTCCCGCACAGGCTCTGACCGGCTCCGTGAAGCCCCTCCCCACCTCCTCGCAGCCCCACGCTATGGCCCCTGCTTGTCTTCTAAGAGCTTCTCTTGAGGCTCACGCATGAGACAGCCTGGGCGTCAGTTCACAACCCACACCGCGTGACCCAAAGATGGAGGGAAGTGGTTGTCCCACAAGGGCAAATGTTTGATCGGGGCGGGTTTGGAGCCAATCGACAAATGCTTCTCTCTTTCCTGTCCTGGCTGGACGGTCAGAAAAACATCCCGTATGACTTCACAGACAGTCTCAGTGAAGGAATCAGCTAGTTCCCAGCCCTGGTGGCCGAGGTGACACATCATTCTTGCATGGGCATCCCCTCCCCGTGTTCTTGCCTGACCCTCACTGTCTCTGCCCCTGCCCATGGGGGCTACTCTCCCCAGTAGAGCGTCCTGCATAAGCCTTTATCTCGGGCTCATCCTCTGGGAGATGCAAGCCAAAATAGTCTTGGTACCACGCTCACATTACAAGGTCCAGGTATTTGGGGAAGGGAAGAGGCTTTTTTCGTAACTAAAAGAAAAAAAAAATTACAGGTAGTCTCACAAAATCGGGAAAATCTAGGTGCTGTGTTGCTCTCTACTTTTGTGTGCCATTTCTACCCGTGGCAGTGAAGGTGTTCCCCCTGAAGACCCTGTCTTCTTCCAAAGCACTTACCTGAAATGCCTTCAATTGCAACTGACTTACAAACGTGCCCGGGCCATTAAAATACACCCATGGTTTCTGGACGTTTCAGCTTATGATAGTTCTGTTTAATTTATGCCTTTGGGGCACTGTGTCTATAGTTAACAGTACTGTGCTATACACATGGAAGTTGCTCAGAGAATAAATCTTAAAAGAGACCCACCAGAAAGAAATGGGAAGTACGTGACGTGATGGGGGCATCAGCTCACCCCACAGCGACAATCACACTGCAATATATACATGTATCAAATCCATGTAAGTTTGTACACCTTAAACATATACACTGTTACATGTCAGTTACATCTCAATACAGCTGGAAAGAAGGATAATGTATGCCTGTGAGAGGGGGGACTTTTTTTTTTATCAGAGTGAGTTCCCGCTTTGCATCCCTGCTCCCCGAGATGAGCTTGTGTTGATGCATCCAGATTTATCCGACAATTGGTCACAAGAGCCAGCAGACTGGGGCCTCGGCGTCGATTCTGTGACCCCGAAGCAGCGGAAATGAAGTAACTGATCTGCTGGAGGAACACACCCTCTGGCCTGGACGCCTCCGCTTGGTACTCTCAACGCCTTCCGAGCAACACCAAGTTCAAACAGCGGTAACTAAGCCGCTCCTGCCGTCCCCTGTGACCCTCCTTGTCGGCACCAAACTTAACTTCTCTTCCCGCCTTCAGCCGTGTTGTGTGAAGCAGTAATTAGAACTAAGTGTCTTCTTAGGACACTTCTACTGCGGCATGTTTGTCCTGCCTCCTGCCATCTTATTATGTTATCTTGCCAAATGCCAGAGGAACAAGAAACAGATGTTCCAAACAGGACACACCAGAGAGGGAATTTCCCTTTCGTCAGCTATGACAAGGAAGCTCTCAGAACTCCACTCTGCCCGTCACTGGTAAGGTATGGAGCCCTGAACGTACAGGGCAGGTAGAGACTCGTACAAAATGCAGGGCTGCGTTTACCTCTGTGGAGTAATGTAGAAAGAAAAAAAAAATGCAGTTAGAAAAAACAGGAGGGGGCTTCCCTGGTGGCGCAGTGGTTGGGAGTCCGCCTGCCGATGCAGGGGACACGGGTTCATGCCCCAGTCCGGGAAGATCCCACATGCCGCGGAGCGGCTGGGCCCGAGAGCCATGGGCGCTGAGCCTGCGCTCCGCAACGGGAGAGGCCACAACAGTGAGAGGCCCGCGTACCGCGAAAAAAACCAAAAACAAAAAAAAACAGGAAACTAGGGGTCAAATGTCTCTAATTACAAATGATTTGAGATAATATCCAAATGTCTTTGTGAAAAATGATTTGCAAAAATGTTTGGAATTAAGTATACATTTTTGCAAACAAACACTTTTCTTCTTGGATGGCGCAGCTGGGATGCATTTCAATGGAGTTTTCTATTTGACAGGTTGAGTTCTGCATTTTCCATACCGACATATACAAAAAGTCTACCTTACCGTACGCGGGAAGAAGAATGGGAATGAGAATAAAAATAAGGAGCAGGAAAGAGGAATTTATAAAGTCCCAGTTGGTTCATTTCAATATATTTAAAGACAGAGCTATTAGATTATGTCCGGGAACTCGGTGCCTGTTTTTAGAAATACAAACAGGAATAATTAACAACACAGCTCTCAGGCTTCCAGTTCAAGAAAGGAGACAGCACAGACTTTATATTATTTCTCTCTTACAACTTTTTAAATTGATGGTAAATGAGTGACGAAAAATAACAAATCCACAGCAACAAAAATTTTACGGTATTAAGTTATTAACAGATGTGCAATTTCAACAGGATTCTAGATCAGCGTTTCTCAGCCACAGCACTGCTGACATTTGGGACCGGATATCTGTGTGGTAGAGGCTGCCCTGAGCATGGCAGGTTAAGCAGCATCTCTGACCTCTACCCACTAGGCGCCAGGAGCATCTTCCCCTCACCCCCAATCAAAACAATCCAAACATCTCTCCAGATGTCGTCAAGTATCCCCTGGGGGAACCACTGCCCTGGTTAAGAACCACTGGTCTCAAGACAGAGAGCAAATGGAGGAATATTTAGTCACACAGCTGAGCAGAGGAGACTGCAGCCCAGAAGATTTACAGAGGGCATGAGAACGCAGGAGACAGGCCAGCCGTACGTCACAGCACCGAAGGAAGTCCTAACAAGGATGCTGCAGAGAAAAAGAAGATCCAAGGAGGGAAGGAGGGAAAAGCAGCAAAACCCCGGGACTGAGTGAAGGTCTGCAGACACAACAGGAGAACAAGCACACACACCCAGGTGCATACGCACACACACTCTCTCACATGCACACACACGTTCCCTCACACACACCCTCACATATGCATGCACACAAACACTTGCATACTCACTCTTTGTCTCACACACACACACACACACACACACTCTCTAGGCAGAACAGCATGCAGCCAAACATATCCATTCCTGAGGAGTGTTCTTCCCACAAAATTAAACAAAGAACTCAATCAGCTAGGAAGGGTATCAAATTGCAGCACTGGAACACCTGCCACCCAAATTGAAACTGCCAGCCATAAGCCCCTTCTACATGCATGGGGCCTTCAGCCTCCTTTCTACTGCGAAATGGGATGAGCACGAATCAGGAGGCATTTGAGGAAAGCCCGGACTACGAAAGAGAAAGCCTAAGATAAAGAGAAAAACTGGGGCTTCCCTGGTGGCGCAGTGGTTGAGAACCCACCTGCCAATGCAGGCAACACGGGTTCGAGCCCTGGTCTGGGAAGATCCCACATGCCGCGGAGCAGCTGGGCCCGTGAGCCACAACTACTGAGCCTGCGCGTCTGGAGCTTGTGCTCTGCAACAAGAGAGGCCGCGACAGTGAGAGGCCCGCGCACCGCGATGAAGAGCGGCCCCCGCTCGCCGCAACTAGAGAAACCCAGCGCACAGAAACGAAGACCCAACACAGCCAAAAATAAAGAAAGAAAGAAAGCAGCTTTCATTTAAAAAAAAAAGGGAGAAAAACTGAACACAACACAAATGAAGATGAATGGGGAGGGGGGATGAAAAAGAAAAAAAGAAAATTAACATTCTCAGACACATTTAAGAAGACATTTCATTCAAAACAAAAATCAAAATCCTGCTAATAAGAAAGAAATTTGTTTTTAAATTTTATTTATTTGTTTTTGGCCGTGTTGGGTCTTCGTTTCTGTGCAAGGGCTTTCTCTAATTGCGGCGAGCAGGGGCCACCCTTCATCGTGGTGCGCGGGCCTCTCACTGTCGCGGCCTCTCTCGTTGCGGAGCACAGGCTCCAGACGCGCAGCCTCAGGAGTTGTGGCTCACGGGCCTAGTTGCTCCGCGGCATGTGGGATCTTCCCAGACCAGGGTTCCAACCCATGTCCCTTGCATTGGCAGGCAGATTCTCAACCACTGCACCACCAGGGAAGCCCCAGAAAGAAATTTTTAAAATCAGAAAACAAGAGAACACTGGGAAAGTAAGAACATGATAACCAAAATGATAAGATGAATTCGGAAGATGAAACTAATAGGAATTCCTAACAAATAACAGAAAATGGAAGAGGATGTTTCCAAGGAAATTTTTTTTAAGTTTCCCAGAACTGAAGGAAAACAATTGCATCCAAATCACAGGGGCTTATGAGTTACTGAAGAGATGAGTAAACAGTCTTCACCCTGGCCCATCTTTGAGACATGCTAGAAATGATGATCTAATGTGGCACCTTAAAAACGAGGGGGAGGGCTTCCCTGGTGGCGCAGTGGTTGAGAGCTTGCCTGCTGATGCAGGGGACACGGGTTCATACCCCGGTCTGGGAAGATCCCACATGCCGCGGAGCAGCTGGACCTGTGAGTCATGGCTGCTGAGCCTGCGCGCCCGGAGCCTGTGCTCTGCAACGGGAGAGGCCACAACAGTGAGAGGCCCACGTACCACAAAAAAAAAAAAAAAAAAAAAAAAAAAAAAACGAGGGGGAGTATCTTCAAAGTTCTGATGTTGGAAAAAAATCCTAAAATTCTATGCAGTCAAACCACTAGTGAAGTGTAGAGACCAAATAAAGAAATGTTCAGACTTACAAGAACACAGCTTATGTCCCATGCAACCATTCTTAGGAAGGGATCTGTCAGTAAACCAAGAAGAAAAGTAATTAAAATCCAAGAAACACTGGCACCTACTCGTAAGAGCCAAGAAACAAAGTCCCAGGCAGACAGTTGTCACCTGTGTCCTAACAAGCAATCGGTAGGTTGGCGCAGGAGGATCAAGTGAGATCTTAGAAAACAAAAAGAGGGTCCCGCACACTTGAGAGAACAGCCTAGGGATGGAATGAGGTCTGAGAAGGCAAGTGACAGACTGCATGGGGGGTAAAGCAGGAAAACCGTAAGGAAGCGGCCCCTGACCCACTGCTCCCTGGCAGGGGCTGAACCTGGTCAATGCCAAGCTAGGGTGGAAAGGATGCCTTCACTTGGGTGAGAGATGGCAGTTTTGCTACTAAGTAATAACATCTGAATTTATGTCTGCTCAGCGCAAGAGCTGTGGGGTCACCAGGAGTGGGAAAGAAATTCAAAGCAGGAACCAGAGAGAAACAAAGTTGGAATCTAATGGCATCCTGCTGAGACGGACTCATCCAACCAAGTGACTACGGTTATAAACCTTGAAAACTGTTCTCCTCATTCACCTTTTCACACCCTTCCGGGCCCTCCTCTTCACTATAAGGCCCTGCTGTTCGAATTATAGCGTTTTCTGGGAACTTGCAGTAAAGGCAGATTCCCTGGCCCCAGCCCAGACCTACTAAAATAAGAAACTGCATCGGATGAGAATTGGATTAGGGTCTGCCAAAAGGAATCCTTAGTAAATGCAAGCTTTTCAAGGTGCTGAGCCTTTGGTAATTTGTTATGCAGAACTATTGGGTTTGCCAGAAAGTTCTTTCGGTTTTTTCCGTAAGCTGGGTCTAGTAGTGCTTAGTTGTCTTTAACTTCCTTTGAAACAATTTTGTTAGACCGCATTGTGACAGCTGTCATATCAGCGTGCATTTAAAAAAACACTTATCAAAATTGGTGAATTTCTGTGTAGCCGTTTTAGTATTGAAGATGGAAGAAAAAAGAGCAACGTTTTCGGCATATAATGCTTTATTATTTCAAGAAAGGTAAAAATGCAACTGAAACGCAAACAAAGATTTGTGCAGTGTATGGAGAAGGTGCTGTGATGGGTCGAAAGTGTCGAAAGTGGTTTGTGAAGTTTCGTGCTGGAGATTTCTTGCTGGACGATGCTCCACGGTTGGGCAGACAAGCTGAAGTTGATAGAGATCAAACTGAGACATTAATTGAGAATAATGAACGTTATACCACGCGGGAGATAGCCGACAGACTCAGGATATCCAAATTGAGCATGAAAATCATGTGCACCAGCTGGGTTATGTTCATCGCTTTGATGTCTGGGTTCCACATAAGTTAAGCGAAAAAAACCTTCTTGACCATATTTCCACACGTGACTCTCTACTTAAACGTAACGAGAACGTTCCATTTTAAAAACAAATTGTGACGGGCGATGAAAAGTGGACACTGCACGACAATGTGGAACGGAAGAGATCGTGGGGCAAGCGAAATGCGCCACCACCAACCACACCAAAGGCCGGTCTTCATCCAAAGAAGGTGATGCTGTGTATGTGGTGGGAGTGGAAGGGAGTCCTCTATTATGAGCTCCTGCTGGAAAACGAAACAATTAATTCCAGCAAGTACTGCTCCCAATTAGACCAACTGAAAGCAGCACTCTACAAAAAGCATCTGGAATTAGTCAACAGAAAACACACACTCTTCCATCAGGATAACGCAAGACCGCATGTTTGTTTGATGACCAGGCAAAAACTGCTACAGCTCGGCTGGGAAGTTCTGACTCATCCGCCATAGTCACCAGACGTTGCACCTTTGGATTTCCATTGAGTTCAGTCTTTACAAAATTCTCTTAATGGAAAAAAATGCAATTCCCTGGAAGACTGTAAAAGGCCCGGAACAGTTCTTTGCTCAAAAAGATAAAAAGTTTTGTGAAGATGGAATTATGAAGTTGCCTGAAAAATGGCAGAAGGTAGTGGAACAAATCGGTGAATACATTGTGCAATACAGTTCTTGGTGAAAATGAAAAACGTGTCTTTTATTTTCACTTAAAAACCGAAGGAACTTTTTGGCCAACCCAATACATAACTAATACAAGAAGCTGGTAAATCTGGATTGGAAAGGGGTCAGAAGCAGTGAGTAGGACAATAAGGAAAGTATATTATCGACCCTCAGAGCAAGAAACCAGCCGAGAGTGTCTACATGTGCTACCTACAGAATGAGGATTCTGAAACTATTGTTACAGATACACCAAGTACCAACAGCAGAAGTAAGAGTGGGCCTATGAGCGGGCAGGGGCGGGGAGGCCGAGGAGCTGTGTGGTTTCATTATAAACATTTTGCTACCCTTTGAGATTTCGACCATCTCATAAAAATTCTCCTTGTTAATTCAGCATTTACAGACCAATTGAATCTTGATACTGGGAGATATCTTACAGGTCTCAGTCCAGCATCCCATTCAAAACAGGAATCTAGAGACTCAATCTGGGTGCTCACTCCAACTCACAGCACAGCACATCTATGGAGAGATGCAGCTTGGTACTAGAATGTGCCCTTATGGTAAATGCAAAAATCCATGCCCGTGGGAGTGTCAAGCAGAACTCCCAGGTGTGCCTTCTGAAGCATAAGGAACACACCTCTCGCTGCCAAACAACAACCTTGAAATCATGGACACTGTCTGTCACTGGCCCTGCTGAACAGCCTTCAGGCTAAGCCCCAATACATTTAGCTCTTCTCCACAGGACATGATGCCCGGTTTCCTTCCAGCCACATCCACTACGCCCAACACTTCCTAGTCCGGTGGTGTCTGACTTTAAAGTTGACTCCACAGCCCTGCAGGAACAATTTGCTACAGGCAGAGAAGGCGGGACGGCAACCTGCTGGATCTGCCCACGTGACCGCCTGTATTAGTCAGGTTCCAGCCATGACTAAATTCTCAGGGCCTTTTCTCATGAACTTCTCTATTAAACAAACACCCCCAAACAAGTTCTATTTTTAAACACAATAGCAAACCTGGCATTTCCCCCCCCCACCCCGTTACACTTTGTCTGGTTTCTGCCAATTATTTGACGATTTAAAAAAACTCAACAAGTACTCATATAGAGCACTTCTTCGGTGCCAGACTCTGAGCCTTTCACAAATATTAAATCACTTGATCTTTATCACAATCCCATGAAGTAGGTGCTAATATTATAGACATTTTACAGATGCAGAGACTGATAAATGAGTTAAGTTAACGCGCCAAGATCCCTTAGCAGCCAGGACTGAATTCCAACCTCAGCGGGTCTGCTCTAGACCATATTCTCTCTCTCTCTCTTTTTTTTAAAATTGTATTGAAGTATAGTTGATTAACCATGTTGTCTTAATTTCTGCAGTACAGCAAAGTGATTCACTTATACATATATATACATTCTTTTTCACATTCCTTTCCATTACGGTTTATCACAGGATGTTGAATATGGTCCCTGTGCTCTACAGTAGGACTCAGGTGTTTATCCATCGTATATACAATAGTTGAGTAGACCATACTCTCCTGACAATGGCACCCAGCTGCCTCAGGGAGCTGTCTGAGTCCTGATTCCGCTGCCCCGTGTAGGTGCCACCCTTCCCACCTCTGTGTTACCTACAAATCTGACAATCGGGTCTTCCACGCTTGCCTCCAAAATGGAAAGAAATGTTGAGAAGGATGAGACCAGGGAAGACTCCTTTACAAGAACAAATCTAAAGTAAAGCGATGAAGACCCAACCAACACCCCACCAGGGAGAATTTTCCCTTCTTCTGCAAGCCTTCAGGGACCCGGAAGCCCTAGGGAGCATCACCGCACTGAGTTGTGTGATGTAGGGATACTCTAGAGCAGCTTGGGGCTAATTCCCCCCACTCCTCCAGGGAACATCTGGCAAAGTCTGAAGACAGTTTTGGTTGTCACAACTGGGTGAGGTGTGGGAGGAGTGCTACTGTCGTCCAGAGGGTAGAGACCAGGGACACTACGAAACATCCTACAACACACAGGACAGCACCCTCCCCCAGCAAAGAACGATCCACCTCAAAATGTCAGCAGGGCCAAGGCTGAGAAAACCTGTTCTAGACGATCTACTCATGAAGTCAAAAACAATAATACATCCTAAGTTTAGACACAGTGAACCAACTGAGGAAAAGGTCCATGTGAATCAGTGACATACATCTTTCACTAACATTTTTGCACTCTGGCAAGGTGGAACGATCAATAAATCAGAATCAGGTATCTCCTCTATTCAGACTTCTCCATGCCTCAGTTTATACAGTCTCCATGCAACAATAAGGCATTCTTAGGTTGCTTTCCATTCTAAATGTCATCAACTATAGAGAACAGACTTGTGGTCTGTGCTAGTTCGGGACTAGCAGATGCAAACTATTATGTATAGAATGGATCAACAACAAGGTCCTACGATAGAGCACAGGGAACTACATTCAATAGCCTGTGATAAACCATAATGGAAAAGAAGATGAAAAGGAATGTATATATGTATGTATAACTGAATCACTTTGCTACAGAGCAGAAATTAACACATTGTAAATCAGCTATACTTCAAAAAATTAAACTCATCAACTGCAGCTTTATTATTTTTCAAATAACTAGAGTAAGCAGAATACTTTTAACACAGCAGTTGCTCCGAAATGCTCAGCATTAACGACTAGTTCAGAGCATTACAAAATTATCATTTCAAAGCATCCTCCGATTTCCTCAGATTCTCCTGTTGGCATTTTTATTACAACGTTTCCATGTCAACTAACTTCTGATTTACTCTCCTTAACGATAAACTTCAAACGTTATTTCTACTATGTGTTTTCCTAGTATGTCTATACTTTCGTTAATGGCACAAAGCTGATTTATTTGTTTGCAAACGGAGCACCTAGCGGAATGTCACCAAGTAATTGCTACTTTTTAACTATGTTTGACACCTATTTTTATAACATTCGTAAGAAATCAAAACTTGTTTCTTAGATAACTAATTTCTACAATTATTTATTGGCTAAAATAATGGAAATAATAAAGAGGTAGGGAGAGAACCCATAAATCTTTTACTTTCCTACAACTACCTGAAGTATAAACCTAGCAAGACCAGAATTCCCCACATCCTCTCTGCCACCCAAGCCACAATGACAAGCCAGTGGCCAGTGACCTTTGTTTTTTTCAGATTCTCAGCGGCCAGAGGACACTGCTTTAAGAATCACTCTGTCACGTGGTGATTGAAAAATGACCTTTTTATTTTATTTTCCCCCAAGTTCTCTAAGAAAGTATTCTTGAGCATTACAGAATCATGATAATATCAATGTCTTTCAGTCAAAGGCCGGACAGGAAAACAACTGCAGATAATGACAGTGGTTTATTGATTTACTGCAACCAGAGGACCACATTTTGGGGACTCCTGGGCATCTCACTGAGGTGTTATTATATAATATGGGCTTGTATTAGGTGATCTGAGGAATGATTCAAGAAAGTAGGGCTTTGCTTTGAACTGGATGCTGTAAGAAAGCGGAGGTCATTATATCACTGGGCATCTTGATCAAGTCTTCCGGAAGGCAGGAAGTAAGACTGAAGCTGCAATTAGTAAAGAAGTAGCAGTCATTCGTATTAACCAGGAAAGTGGGATGTTTAGTCCTTTTGTGCTTTTGTCCACATTTCACCTTGATCCTGGAGAGGTCCTGGTTTTCTCCTTGACCATCGTGGTTTTAGACGGGCCTTGTCTGACGCCGGTAATTCTGTGAAATTGCTTCTGTTCAGCCACAGCAAACCAAGACCTGGCTGCGAATGCCAGACTGGCTCCCAGCTGCGAGCGGCTGCTTTTCCCTTTCTCAGTGGGAACATCACCCCAGCTGCACCTAAGGGGAGACTTGGTCTCCTGCCATCTAAACCCACAAAGAGTCGGCTTCCTCTGGCTGGCACGGAGCCACCCTCCACGCTGGTCCAAAGGAGAAAGGTCACTTTGGAGACCTATGTTGTTCAAAGATTTACACTAAATCCTTAATTGGATTCCTCCTTTCTGAAAGCTGAATTTCTCACCTTGCTCAATGTCCTGAGGTCAGGGACGCATCACATTCAAGATATCTAACAGGGGTACCATCCCATGAGGTCAAATGTAAGTTAGGTCTTGGAGGTTCCCGGCTATGCCCGTCTCTACTCCTCAGTGGTTGGGTTTTACAGAGTCTGAGGTACCCAAAGAAGAGGCCAGGACTACGGGCGCGGGGCGGGGGGCAGCGCTTGAGAGCTGGGAGCCCCGGTTCCTACCAACTGTCCAGAGACGTTTCAATAATTCAACACCTCGTTTTGGTTCTCATCCCGGCTCGGCAGCGGCGTTTCTTGGAGGTCAACAAAGCATTCACCTTTGAGACTTTCTGCCATCAAGAATGACAAGGAAGATTTTACTTATCTCTATTTTGTAGAAGAATGGGCCCGCTCGAGTAGGCAGACCTCTACGTATAGCGCCTTCCGTATTTTCCTTCCCAATACAGTCAGCTTAAATGTTTTTTAAAGAATAAGGACAAAAAAATTATTTGTGGATGTGTTTTAAAGATCATAAAGTTCTCCTTTACCTACGAAGATACATTTAAATTTTTTCTAAGAAATAATGCTTCCAGTCACGACTTAAATGTGCAAAAAATTCAGTCACGTTTACTAACTTAGAGATTACTAAAAAAGTTAATTATTTTAGTCATAAAACTACCTAGACATTGACCAATCCACCACTAAGCTTATTTCTTTTGGTTGAACATGCAATTGATTTTTAGAAAATTAATATTAGGCTATTAATTACTTTAATTGTTTGATTTTTTAATTTAAAATCAGTATTGTCATTGGATAAATCTAAACAAACTATTTCTTACCTGTGGATCCCTTTGAACAATTAGCGACAGTTAAACAATTCTTTAGTAGGTTAAGAAACTTAATTTTTAAGTTCATTTTTACCAACGAATTCATACCAGCAGAATTAAAGTTCATGCTGCTTACACATCAGACTGTGGGGTAAAGGATTTCTTAGGAATTTATGCTGCCATAACCTTTTGAAACATTAAGAAGTTTTGCTAAAAAATTCTTAACTTTTTATTCTGAAAGAGTTTAAAATTTACAGAAGAATCACAAGAAGCCTAGAAAGCATTCCATGTACCCTCAGCAAATTCACTAACTGAAAACATTTCACTCCATTTGCTCATTATCTGTGGGAGTGTTTCCCGAACCATTCATTTGCAAGTGAATTGTTGACACCATACACTTTAACCCTAAGTACTTCAGAGTATACTTCCTAAGAACAACATGATTATTAAACTGAAAACTTTAATACTGATACATTATTACTGTCACCTTCAGATTTCACCAACTTTCCCAGCCACATTTTTTAAGGAAAACCTCTCCGCTGATCCATACTGCGTTTAGTTTTCATGTCTATTTTCTCTGTCTTGAATGGCATTCGCATTTTCCAAAAGTACAGGCCAGTTGTTTTGTAGAATGCTCTCAGTTTGGGCTGGCCTGATGCTTTCTCCTGATTCGATTCAGGTTATGCTTTTTTTTTTTTTTTTTTGGCAGAAATGCAAAATTTGGCCGCAATGGCAGAAGTAAAGCTGTGTCCAAGGCATTTTGTCCCACCGTTGGTGGTGCTAACAATTAAGAATTTTCTTTTGAGCAGATTCCTTAACGTTTCCTCTGGACCGTATTGTGAATGCAGACCCTTTTTGGCTTCATAAATAAAAGAGTGACTTCCACGTTATGTCACGACTCCATCTCTAAGATCTATGCCTCTATTACATTTCTCTTCTACTTTCCTGGAACAAGAGAGTCAGTTCTGCCCATTTATTTTCATTTCCCTTGAATAAAATGGGAACGAATAAACAGACTGACACAGATGGTTGTCAGTGTGGTGATGATTACAACCGAGAACAGGTCTACAAAAATACCCAGCTCGCTAAACTTTCCATAGGAAAGCCTGCCTGCGTCCAACGTGCCAAAAGCAACTGGGCTTGGAGGATATTTTTAGGAATTGATTATTTTAGCTTCTTTCTGAGAGCAGACAAGCTGCCACAATGGAATACACATTAAACAATGCGTTAACAACATCAAATTTAGAGCCAGCTGAACTAAAAATGGAAACCAAAATTCTGCCCATAGATAGTCATTTCACACAGATCAGCAAGAGAGTCTTGGGACCATGGAGTTGTTTGGCTCTGCTCTCCAACCCCTTGTGGAATGACTGAACTTAAAACTTCTCCCCAAGATTTTTTCACACCCTTGCCTAAATATCTCCCAGAAAGGACTTTTCACACTTCCACTGGAAATTGCTTCTAGAGTCTCAGGATACCTCTGAGCATGAGAATTTAATTTGGGGGGCACCCGAAATCTCTCCCTTCATATTTTTTTCTGGTCCCAACCTGTGAAGAAGTAAGAACATCTGGCCTTTCCTAAAAGTCAACTGTGGGTGGGAGCACATGGTCAGGGAGTAAGCAGGAGGCCAGAGTGGGGAGTCCAATCCACTGAGTTTTTATGTAGAGAATTTTTCTTTAATCTCTACGAAACTCTCTCTAGAAACCTCTGGATCCTCCACTATAATCTTCATGAGGACTGTCTTCCTAGTTCCAAACGGTGTTGAATACACTGTACTTTTTATCAATAAACATTGTTTATAAACATTGTTGAATGAATGCACAAAAGGATAAAGGTCTTACTTTGAATTCGAACAGTATTATTTGTGGTCACTCAAATTATAACCTTGCTATCATATTGCATTAAAATACTCATTTTTCCCCTTTGTCAATGCATTATTCATTCTACAATCAATTCAAGCAATATATAGATGGTATTAAACACGCTATCTGTACAGGGATTGGCTGAATTGCAGATCAGTGTTCTGGTATTCTAGTGTATCAGTCAGCTCCTGCTGTACAACAAGCACCTACAAAATTTCAGCAGCATACAATAAGAAGTGTTTACTAGCTCACAGGTCTGTGGGTTGGCGAAGGGTTGGTTGACCTAGGTTGGATTCAGGTAGGTGGCTCTGCCGATTTTGGATGGGCCTGTTCACAAATCCAGGAGTCAGCTAACTCAAGCTTGTTCTTTCAAGCCTCACTACATCACGTCCACTAATATCCCACTAGCTAAAGCAAGTCACGTGGCCAAGCCCAACACCAATTGCATGGGCAAGTATGTTCCCCCAAAAGCAAGGGAGTGAATATATCTGGAAAATAAGCTAAACTATAACACCGTCACAACACACAAACTAGCTCCCAGCTTTTTTCCACTTGTGAACAACAGAAGTGAACTTTGATTTTCCCCAAATATCAGACTTTCTCTAACCTCTGGACCTTTGCACATGCCGTTCCTCTGCCTAGAATAATCTCCCACACCTTCTGCCCCTCTTACAACATAAATCCATCTCTATCACTTGCCAGACTAACTCCTGCTCATTCTTTCAGACTATTACGTTCTAGAAGCATCTCTAGATCCGAGAATCCAAGAAAGTTGCCAACCCCAGATTCTCCCGTACATCCCGCTAGCCCTATTCTTCCCCCACGGTACCTACTGAATGTTTTAAACATTGCCCATTTCTCTCTCTTCTCGCACAATAATCTCTGTGAGTACAGCCTGCATCCTTCTTACTAACCTTTGTGCCTCCAGCCTTAGATTAGTGTCTGGTATATAGCAAATACTCAAAAAAACGTTTGTTGGATGAATAATTTGGATATAAGTATTCATCCTTTGTGAAACATGAACACTGACCTGACTACACTACATAAACGTATCCTACCTACTGATATTTTCTCTTTCCCCATTTTTTCTTATTATTGTTTAAAATAAAAATAGTTTCAAACTCTGCTTGTGGAGAAGCTATAAATTCAAATCACACACATGAGCTTGGACTCAGTCTGAGCAGTCTGCCCCCTTCAGCTGGAAATAACCTGACGTTCACCAGAACTTTCACAGCACAAAAAAATGAACTGTTTGGACCGAAAATAAACTAAAAGTTGTAGTTTGAACTCTCTGTCAGTCAGGATATATTCCTGACATTTAAAAAATATTCTCATTACATGGGGAGCCTGACACTCCAAATTGGAACTCTTGGTTTTATTCAAGCTAGTAACTTACCTCTTTCTCCAGCGAATCCCTACCGAAACCTCTAGAACAAAAGGTCCCTAAGGTCCCTCATTCTTTTTTTTTTTTTTTTTTTTGCGGTACGCGGGCCTCTCACTGTTGTGGCCTCTCCCATTGCGGAACACAGGCTCCAGACATGCAGGCTCAGCGGCCATGGCTCACCGGCCCAGCCGCTCCACAGCATGTGGGATCTTCCCAGACCGGGGCACGAACCCGTGTCCCCTGCATCGGCAGGCGGACTCTCAACCACTGCGCCACCAGGGAAGCCCGGTCCCTCATTCTTAAAAAATAATTGCTTGTAGCAAATCCATGGCTGCCTGCTAATCTAAATACAGTCTACATCTGTCTTTCATGGGTCTTTGAAAAAAGCTGGGCTTCTCACACAGATTTACGGGCTTCTAGATGACATTTGAAGGACTTGTCTATTTAACATCATCGCTGAAAATAAACACTTCATCATAAATCCATTCATCAAAACTAAACCACTGATCCCTGCTCCTCTCCAACAGAATGAATCCATTTTCCCACTGCATTGCAATAAGTTCCATGAACATTAAATTCACAGTGACAGCGATTCTCGGAAAGAGCGTTCAGCAGCGTAGTCTCTCAAGTATTTACTTAGGCTTTTACAACACGATGATCCAGAACACTTCGAAAGGGGCTGGTAAGAGGATTTCAACAATCCAGTGTGCCCTCCAATCAATAACTAATTCATCGCTACCAAATGGCTTCTTCGGAGCACGGAGACATGAAAACAGATGGAACGGAATGCCTATTACAACATCTCCAGGGGCTTCCCTGGAGAAAAAAACAAACAAACAAAAAAAACCCAACATCTCCATACCCTCTCTTAGCTCTTTAGGGAACTGCCACAGGCTGGGAGAAGTCATCAATGACTTTTAATAAGCACAACCAAAAATAACGCAACAGGGTGTCTGTGACTACTTCTCATAGGCATGGTCTCGTTGGATGATGTCTGGAAGACATTTTTGGTTGCTGGATCCTAAAAGGGCAGGGATACTGGCATCGAATGGGTAAGGGCCAGGGATACCGCTCAACATCTTACAGTGCACAGGACAGCCCTCCCTCCTGCCGCACAACAACAAAATTATCCAGCCCATAAAGTCAATAGTGCCAAGAATGAGAAACCCTGCCCCAGAGAAAGTTAATAGATGTAATTTCTAGAACTGTCCAATATGGCTGTCACTAACCACACATAACTACTGAGCTTTTGAAATGTGGAAGTCCAAACTGAGAGGCAATGTAAGTGAAAAATACACTCTAGATTTCAAAGACTTAGCATGAAAAGCGAATGGAAGTTCAGTATTTCCACCATTTTCTTCATGGAAATACAAAAAGCATAAAGGAGAAGAAAAACAAGCATTTGAAAAATATGTTTTTAGTAAAACAAGAAGCAACTTAAACCCCCGACCTCAAAGCATCAAAATGACCGCCAGTGCAACTGGAGATCGATCAGGGTGTGTTGGGGAAAAGACAGAAGCGAACAAAACCACAGGGATGATGCAGCGGCTAGAGATCTGCCAAGGAACCAGCAAAAACACACTTCTCAAACACCAGGGGCACAGCCCGAGGCACAGAACATGGATGATTTGTTTGCAAGAAGAGAAGTAAGGGCGAACCAGCTGGCAGCAGGAGTGTCCTATACAAAATCAACTTCCAGAAGCACAAAAGGTAAAATTAAATGAAGAATCACGTGCACACGTTACATTTGAAGGCACTGTTATGTCGCTATGGCAGTGGGAAAAAGAGAAATTTGAATTGTTAAAGAAAATGTTTTAATCTGTCATCTTCATTGGCTGAGAAGTAAACGATAAATAAATTCACATGTAAAACCCTGGGTTAAGGGAAAAAGCCAGCTATCCTCGCACACTGTACTGCTTCTTTCCCACGGAAAACATCCAGAAATAAAACATATATATGTGCAGAAATCAATAGCTTTCTTTTTTTGAATTTCAGGTAAACATCAAATTTTTTAATATGCCTCAAGGTGAATAGATTTCTTATATGTAAACAATGCAAACTAGAGCATAAAATTGAAGGCAAGGAATCATTTAAAATAGCAATAATAAAGATAAAATGCTTAGAAATAAGAAACATGTAAAACTTTAGGAAGATAATTTTTTTTTAAAGGAAACTGTTACTACAGCCCTTTTTTTATTTTTTAATTTTTTTTAATTTTTTGGTTGTGTTGGGTCTTCGTTGTTACATGCGGGCTTCCTCTAGTTGCATCAAGCAGGGGCTACTCTTTGTTGCGGCGCGCGGGCTTCTCATTGCGGTGCCGTCTCTTGTTGCATAGCATGGACTCTAGGTGCGCGGGCTTCAGCAGTTGTGTCACGTGGGCTCAGCAGTTGTGGCACACGGGCTTAGTTGCTCCATGGCATGTGGGATCTTCCCAGACCAGGGATCGAACCCATGTCCCCTGCATTGGCAGGTGGATTCTTAACCACTGCGCCACCAGGGAAGTCCCAGGAAGATAACTTTTAAGTTCTTCTCGTGTGAGGGAGAAGAAAATGTAAATACATGAAAGACATTCCAAGTTACAGAGTATGAAGAATCAACATCATGACATGACTGTCCCTAAATCTATTTAAAATAAAACCCAAAGGATTTGTTTTAGGAATTAGGTAGGCTGGTCCTAAATTTCATAGGAAACCATAGATAAGTAAATATAGCCAACAGAAATCTAAAGTAATTCAATTATAAAATGTAAACCACTCAATTTAAAAAAAAAAAAGGCAAGGATTTTAACAGACTATTCATAAAGGAAAGATATTCAAATAGACAATAAGCACATGTAAAAATGTTCAAACTCATCACTTAGTCATCAGTAAAATGCAAAAGAAAACCACAATGTGACACCACCATACACCCACCCAGTATGAGGAAAATTAAAAAGACTGACAATATCAAATGACGTCGAGGAATGAGGGCAACTGGAACTCCCATACATACTGGTGGGAGTGTATAATGGTGCAGCCGCCTTGGAGAAAGACTGGGGGTTTCTTAAAAAGCTAAAAACCTGCCCCAGGACTCAGCCGTTTCACTCGTTTGTATTCTCGCCCTCCCCTCTTTTAGAAAACACATGGGCCACAAAATAAACTGTGCCAGAACCTTCACAGCAGCTTTATTCATAACAGCAAAAAACTACAAAGAGCCCAGCTGTTCCTTCATAGGAGAATAAATAAACCAAATGTGGTACATTTATACATGGAATATCACTCATCAGTAAAAAGAAACAAACTACAGATACATGCAACTACGTGGTTAGGTCTCAAAAACGTTATGCTTAGTGAAAGCAGCCTTCCACAAAAGCATGCATACTGTGTACAGTCAGAACAGCAGTAGCCTCTGGGGGAGTGTATCAGGATTGGCTGGCAACAGGCATAAGGGAGTTTTCTGGGGTGGTGGTATTGTTCTGTATTTGATAAGAGTTTGAGTTACACAAGCACATGCACTGGTCAAAACCCGGTGAATATGCACCTAAGATTTGTGCATTTCATTGTGTGTAAGTTTTAGTTCAAAATAAAAAAAATACTATAAACATATACTAAACTCTAGTTAATGATAATGCATGCTAAACTATTTAGGGGAAAGTGTACTACTATCTCTAATTTACTTGGATATGCATCAAAAAAAAAATAAGATGGATCCAGTGTATAGAGGACAGATGTGTGTTAAAGCAAGGTTAGTAAAATGTTAATGGTAGAATCTATGTGGTGGGCAAACGGATATTCACTGTAAAATTCTTTCAACAGTTCCATATGCTTGAAATTTTTTTAAATAAAATGTTGAAAAAAGTCTGAAGAAACTAAAATAGTAATGAAGACTAGCCCTACAGCATGCTAAAACTTATTTATGTTACATATTAAATTTAACATAAATAGGAAAAAAATCAATGGAATACAGTAGAGAATTCAGAAATAGAACCCCCATGGGCTTCCCTGGTGGCGCAGTGGTTGAGAAGACGCCTGCCAATGCAGGGGACACGGGTTTGAACCCTGGTCCGAGAAGATCCCACATGCCGCGGAACAACTAAGCCCGTGCACAACTACTGAGCCTGTGCTCTAGAGCCCGTGAGTCACAACTACTGAGCCCGCATGCCACAACTACTGAAGCCCACGTGCCTAGGGCCCGTGCTCTGCAACAAGAAAAGCCACTGCAATGAGAAGCCCGCGCACTGCAACGAAGAGTAGCCCCCGCTCATCGCAACTAGAGAAAGCCCATGCACAGCAATGAAGACCCAACGCAGCCAAAAAATAAATAAATGAATAAATAAAATTTATTAAAAATAAATAAGTAAATAAAAAGAAATAGAACCCCCAAAATATGGAAACTGAGTGCTGTCAACGAGTATAAAATTTCAGTTATACGAGATCAGTTCTAGAGAGCTGTTGTCCAGCCTTGTGACCACAGTTAATAATACTGCAACGCGCACTTAAACATTTGAGGGTAGATCTCATGTTATGTGTTCTTACCACAATAAAAAAACTCTGGAAATACAGTATATGTTGTAAGTGGCAACTACAAGCAGAAGGGAAAGATGGATTATTTAACAGTGTTGAGACAAATGTGCTGCCTTCCGGAGTCGTATATTTGGATCTATGCCTCACACTTTATGCCAGGACAACTCCCAAACAGATCAAATATTTAAGCATATATAAAATGTAGAACGAACTAATAAACCAAAGAAACCACAGGATAATTCTTCTTTCAGCACTAGAGGGGAGAAGGCCTTTCCCACTGTGACCAAACGCCGGAAGTAACAAAAATAAGGATGAATTCAACCACGTAAAAGTCAGAACTCCTCAGGGCAACACTACAGGAAGCAAACTCAAAGACAGATGACAAACTGGGGGGACCTGTAATATATCACAAAGTTAATTTCTCTAATAAATAACTCACAGATACACTGTCAGCAACACAATAGAAAAGAGAAAAACAGGGGAACTATATGAACAGAGAATTCACAGAAAAGACAAGACAAATGGCTTTTAGTCCCTTGAAAATATCCTTAGCCTCAAACATATAATTGAAAAAAATATATCTCTGTGTGGTTTTAATTTGCATTTCTATCAGAAGTGAAAAAAAAGAAAGCTGTAGTGCCAATAATTCACTTTAAAACGGAGAGAAAGAAAACACACACATAAACATAACGCATATAAAAACGTGTTTGTACGTTTTTGTTTTGTTTTGTTTTTGTTTTTGTTTTTTTGCAGTACGCGGGCCTCTCACTGTTGTGGCCTCTCCCGTTGCGGAGCACAGGCTCCGGACGCGCAGGCTCAGCGGCCATGGCTCACGGGCCCAGCCGCTCCGCGGCATGTGGGATCTTCCCGGACCGGGGCACGAACCCGTGTCCCCTGCATCGGCAGGCAGACTCTCAACCACTGCGCCACCAGGGAAGCCCTGTACATATTTTTCAAAGCTCCAGAAAGGAACACAAGAAATAATAACGTGTGTCGTTTGTTCAAGAGTGACAGGGAGATTTCCTTCACAGTATATACCCTTTTATACTTCTTTAATTTTTAATTTTAGTAAATGTACTACCTAATAAAAAGTTAGATTTAAAAAAGTGAAAATAATTCTATTGCAATCAAAGGCAGCAGAAAGTGGGAGGCAGCCCAAGTCCAAGCCCAACTCTGCTACTAATTAACTATGTGAACTTGGGCCGGTCTTAGAATCATTGACTGTTCTGGCTACAAAGAGTCTCAGGAATATCCTCACCCCTCACTCTGGTCCTACAGAACAGGAAACAAAACACAGAATAAATTAAATGGTTTAGCCCAGGTCACATGCAGTCAATTTATGGCAGAGCCAACAAAAGCTGTCTGTCGATGTGTCAGTTTCTTCTCCTTTAAGATGGGAGTCGTGTCATTAGGAGATGAAAAGACAAGCCGTAGAGCCTGGGAGAAAATATTTGTAAACCGCAGAAATCACAAAGAACTTGGATCCAGAATGTAAAAAGAACTCTCACAACTCGACAGTAAGAAAGAAAACAAATTAGCACCTGAAAGGATGCTCAACGTCGTTGGCTGTCAGGGAAATGCAAATTAAAACCACAGTAAGATACCACTATGCATCTCTTAGAATGGCTAATACTTTTTTTAAATGACAATACCAAATGGTGGAGAGACTATGAAGCAACTAGAATTCTCATACATAGCTTGTATACAAAATGCAGAAGGGTACAAAAACACTTTAGAAAATATACTTACCATATAACTCAAAAACCTGCACACAAATGTTTATAGGTGTTTTATTCATGATCCCCAAAAAGCTACAGAAACATCCAAAATGTCGTTCAACTCTTGAACATCCATACAGTGGAATACGACACAACGATAAAAAGGAACAAACTACTGATGCACGCAACAACCTGGATGGATCATAAAGGCATAATGTTGAGTGAAATCCGCCAGTCTCCAAAGGCTACAGACTTCATGATTCCATTTATACGACCTTCTGAAAAAGGCAAAATTGGAGGCATGGAGAACAGATCTGGAGTTGCCAGGAGTTCATGTAGGGAGAGAGCGTGACTAAAAGGGGAAGCATGAGGAAATCTGGGGGGCACTGGGAATGCTCTGTCTCCTGATTGTGGTGCTGGATACACAACTCTATGCGTTTGTCAAAAACCATAGAATTGTTTAACACAAAGAGTAGCTTTTACTGTGTGTAAATCGAAAAATAATTGTTTTTAATGGAGTCTGGAATCAAATGATGTCTATGGGCCTTTCCATCTCTATAAAGACTTTTTCACTTTTTAAAAGGATAACAATTCACTGCCACAGACTAGCAGGGATTTGTATTATATGCGGGAAATTATTTTCTTTTGAGAAAAAAAAAACAAACCTGAAGAACTATGAAATTCACAATGAAATGACAATATGGAGAAATAGGAAGCCCAGAAAAGGGTGTGAAAATAATGGCTCAGAATTTCATCCCAGTTGGAAGTGCTAAACAAATAGAAAAATGGAGCCAGTCCCAAATTCTACTGCTTAACGTTTGCTATCGTATTTTTAAATTCCTTTTTGTTTAAAGGTGGGATCACTGGTTGGGCAAAGTCTGGATCTCCCCCTACATATTCTTTTGCCTCCCTCAGAGAGTGTTCATGTGTCATTTGGACTGTCTAGAGAGACACCATCCTTCAAACCATTTCTTGTTTACTTTTGGTCTCTTTTGCTCCATAAACTTAAGGGAAAATACCCCTTACATTGTGCTTCTCACCTTCTTGTGGTTATGTATCCCTTTGAGAATCTGACGTAAGCTATGACCCTATTTGCAAGGATTAAAAAAATCAAGTCCATAGCTATCCCCACAGGCACAATTCTGGTTACAACAGCAGCGGCTCAAAGACCCCCGAGTCCTGCGGATGCTGGGATTCCAGGATTCCAGGTGCGTAAAGCACAGGTTCCTGAGAGGAACCCTGGGTTCAAATCCTGACACTGCTCCTTAACAGATGTATGACTGTGGGCAAGTATGCATCCTTCCTCTGCGAGATGCAGAAAGGCAATGTTATAAAAGACAACAATGTGCAACTCCGTAGTTGTTCATATCCCAATGTATGGCAAAGGGCTATAACTAGTAATCGACCACATGAGTTGTTGACAACTACCAAACTAAGTTTTTCAAAGATGCTAATTCAGTTTTCTACCCAGAAGTCTGTTGCCAAACAACCCTTAGCAACATCGCAAAGTCTTTGCGGATGCCTGGAGCTCTCCCAAATTGGAAGAAGGATGCTCCTTGAGGCTGCCGCATCATCAGCACCACTGTGACTTGGGATGGTCTGAACTGCTGTCATTCTTGATTCTGATGATTTATATATGGTAAATATGTATGTAATGACTTCATCATCAACAATTTTGTTTATTGAGGGTCATCTGATGAAACCAAGAGCAATGATACGATCCATCATATTTTGCCTACATTTTTTTCCAATAATTGGGTTTTAAGTCATATATATACCATGATTCAAGTGGGAATCATCCATGCTCTGATTGCTGTAGTGGACATACACACAATCCCCAAAACTAAGCTTGCAGGGGGACAGTTCACTACTAACACCCAGTGTTTGCTTTGGAGGGCGCAGATTTATCGTTCTGTTTGTCACCACTGGAAAATAGGAGTTGGTAGCACAGATGGGAAAATGAATTTTCTTTTTGCTGTGCCTGAACGGACCACAGGAAGACACATATGAGTGAACACACACACACACACATCTTAAGAAGCACTACACTAGATGGCTAAATTTGAATTCAGGAATCATCACTTTTCAGTTGTAAGAGCCTGAACAAGTGAATAAAACTCCTGAACTTTTTCCCTATCTAAGAAATCCAAACATTTTCTTCGCCTCCTGTAGACCTAGGTCATCAAACTTTTTCATAAAGAGTCACATGGTAGGACTTCCCTGTTGGCACAGTGGTTAAGAATCCACCTGCCAATGCAGGGGACACAGGTTCAAGCCCTGGTCCGAGAAGATCCCACATGCCGCAAAGCAACTAAGCCCATGCGCCACAACTACCGAGCCTGTGCTCTAGAGCCCGCGAGCCACAACTACTGAGCCCGCGTGACACAACTACTGAAGCCCACGCACCTAGAGCCCACGCTCTGCAACAAGAGAAGCCACCGCAATGAGAAGCCCGCGTACCGCAACGAAGAGTAGCCCCCTCTTGCTTCAACTAGAGAAAGCCCGTGCACAGCAGTGAAGACCCAAATGCAGCCAAAAATAAATACATAAATAAATATATTTTTTAAAATAGTCACGTGACAAATACAATGGTGATGATATTATTATTGCTATCATCATCATCATCATCAGTACCGTTGACTTTAAAAAGCACTCTCATCCGCAAGGTCATGACCATCCTCTCAGCAAACAGAAGGCAGAGCAAATATTACACAGCTCATTGCAAGTGTAACTGACAAAGGCAAGTTCTCAAGAGGCTAACAGGGCGTGTGGCCATGGGGTGAAGACACCGGGAGTGTACCCTTTGGCTCCCCTGACTGTTAGACATCTCCTGATCATCACTCAGAGAGCTCTGGAAACTTCAGCTCACTGCACAAATGTAAGATATCATTTTCATGCCATTACACTATGTCCCCAGAGACAAGCCAAACCTTTTTATTCCTGAGATATAAAAAATGCTAGGGGAAAAATAGAAAGGCATTTATTTGTATTATTGTAAGCTTTTAAAAATGATTTCCCATGAATAGGCTATTTTCCTCTTTTCTGTGCAGTTATTACCATTTTTATCTTCTGGTTGTAAAATATATGTTTGCCATTTGTCTGAAGAACAGTGCAACCTTCTCCAATCCGTCACACAGCCCTGCCCTTACCAACCTCACAGCTCATCGGGGAAGCGACTGCCTGATGAGATAGGTCCGCTCAGGCCCCGCATCCTTGGGACGTGCCGGGACCCCGGGCCCCAGGTCCACCCCCCTCCAATAGCGCCGAGCATCACCTGGCGCCCGGTGCAGAGGAAGGCGAAAGAGAGGTCTGCAAAGGAGACTCACCTATTTCGAAACCAGCCACTGTTGTTAAAGCTATTTTCCAAGCAATTTAGTCAACTAATTTCCGGAAGGTGATTTGATTCTTTCAGCCTGATGACGCAATGAAATGAAAACCTTCAGAGAGAGAGAGAGAACACACAGGAATTCTTTCTCCTGATCACAATTCAACCTCTGTAATCTCTCAGGACGCCGCTGAAGGGGTTATTGTGTATAAAGTGCCCTCTTATCATACTTTAAAATATTCATGGTCATGTTAGCAAAACTGTAGTCCACAGCTTCCGCTGAGTCTTGTGACCCATACTTCAAACCTGAGAATCGAGGCTGAACTGAATCCTGTCTCTGCTGCAGAGAAAAACTGGGACTTGAGATGTAAGTTACTTTCTCAGCCTCAGTGTCCCCAACTGTAAAATGGGAAAAAATAGAAACTGCCTTACACGGCATACACACACCAACACACACATGTACACACTTATACACGTGCATAAACGCGCACGGCAGACACACACCAACACACACATGTACTTATACACGCGCATAAACACATACGTCAACTTAACATTTTTATTTTCTTAGCCATAGCATGACTGCTTGGGCTGTAAGTGCGGAGAGTACAACTCCTCTAACCACTGTCCCTGCTGGCAGCGCTTACGGGACTGTAGGAGTCACACCAGCCAGCTTTTAAGAGCCTCCTAATTGCCAAGAACCGTTGCAGGTATTCTGCCCTGATTCTGCCCACCTCTCACTCCTCTGAGGTGGGCACAGCAGTTCCCACGGCACGGCTGGGTCTCCGCGGCACCGGGGCTCAGAAGTCTGGTAACTGCCCAGGGTCCAGTCAGCTCCGGAGTTGCTGAGCCGGGATTCAAACTGGAAGCAGGGCCCACGTTCTTTCTATCTGCTACACTTCCCCACTGTCATAAACACCAAACGGGAAACTCACCGCAGATTCACCCAAGAGAAGGTTTCAACCACCCAGAGCATTAGGACAGGCAGCGTGCCCCTCAGACTGCTGTTCCGTATGCCTTGCCTCACCCAGACCCCGGAGGGCAGGTGAATCACCAGGACCCAGGCCCAGGCCCGGCAGCTAACCAGAGGCCCTCACCCGAGACGGCGGTGACGCCGCCGTCCTTAAAAAGCGTCCTTAAAAAGCTGACACCCCGGTATGAACATCACTAAGAGTGTCCGCTGAGCTCAGCCAGGTGAAAGACGTCCCTCTACCACAGAGAGCCGGAACACAGGGTCCTGGGTGCTAATCACTAGTGCCAGAGCCAGAATTCCACGCTGCCGACCGTCTGAAGTGTCCTCCACGCTTCCGCCCTGAAGCCCTCCAATCTGACGTCACCATATCCACTTCACAGGAATTGGCTCAACACTCACTTTGTTCGGAAGCACTCACACGTTTTGTTGTTAACTGTTTTTCTCGCTCTTGTCTCGGCCTTTCTTTCCCTGTTAGCATGATTATCTTTCTCTTTCCCTCTCTCAAAACTCTAGGATAACGGTCTCTAAAATTAGTTCATAGTTACTTCTCTGGAGGAACTGCCCTTCCTCAGGACCACCCAAATCTCTCCCATCGTCTCCCAAATTTCTGCCTCATTACTTTCCTTATCTCTAAAGCTTTATATCCATATATCCCAATTAGCTCATCACCTCACACTCAGTGTTTCAAAGGCAAACTGTCCACAGTCCTCCAAAAGAGTTTCCCTTCACAGTACCCCCATTTGTTACCAAAAGCAAGATCTCCCAGTCTCAGAATTTTAAATTTCCCTCTCCTTTGCCCGTCATGCTCAATCAGCTACATGTTCCATCGATTCCTTTTCTGACATGTTTTTCCCTCATTCTCTCTCTTCTCTCTTTCTGGAACTCTAAGAAGATCTATGATATAACCATCTTAATTTATCCCCCTTGTCCTTTAACCTCACTTCCATATTTTCCATATATTTAACTGTCTGAGCTGCCCTCTCAGTGATTTTTTTAAAGCTCTGCCTTCCAGCTCACTCGTTCTCTTCAGCTCTAATTTTCTACTTACTCCACATTTGATGTTTTCACTTTAAATTGTTTTATTTCACATTTAGAATACATATTTGGTTATTTTTCATATCTGCTTCTTCCCTTATTGATTCCTTTTTATATTTATTCAGTTCATCTCTTCTTCCTTACGGATTCCTTTTTATATTTATTCAATTCACTAAACTCAGTCTGATTATTCTCATACCTGCAGACTTCACACGTCTGACTCTGCTGTTTGTGACTTTAGCTGACTCTCACTCATGGCAGTTGACTATGGGTGTTTTGTGGTTTGGGGCTGTGAATTCATCTTCCTTGGAACTTCACAGGCAGCCTTTGAAGGTGGGTCTAAAGTGCATACCTCTAAAGATGGTTTGCACTGGCCTCTGCCAGGTGCGTAGAGGTGCTAACAATCCCGGCGGACTTTGAACTAAATTCTTGGCTTCGTTTTCTTCAGACCACAAAAGGGCTGCAAATTCTGGCCCCCAGTGAAGGCTCGCTTGTGATCACAGTTTCTGAGAAAAATTGTTTTCCCTCCACCCAGAACCAAGGCTAGCTCTTAAAGTGTCCCTTTGTGGGATGAGTGTTTTTGGTTGGTTGGTTGGTTGGTTGGTTGGTTGGTTGGTTGGTTGGTTGGCTGGCTGGCTTTAGCTCTTATATTGATGTACAGCCCCAACTGGCTCGCTAAACTAAACTCCTGACTACCAGTTATCAGCAGATGCTCACAGGGCAGCTGCCTTCTTCAGTGCCTCCCCAATCTCTTTGTATTTTTGCTATTTTGTTCGTTTTGAACCCTGAGTATTTCTTGTCAGTTGAGCCCTGCTTTTTTTTTTTTTTTTTTTTTTTGCGGTACGCGGGCCTCTCACTGTCGCGGCCTCTCCCGTTGCGGAGCACAGGCTCTGGACGCGCAGGCTCAGCGGCCATGGCTCACGGGCCCAGCCGCTCTGTGGCATGTGGGATCTTCCCGGACCGGGGCACGAACCCGCGTCCCCCACATCGGCAGGCGGACTCTCAACCACTGCGCCACCAGGGAAGCCCTGAGTCCTGCTTTTCAAAAGATATTTTTTATTAATTTGTTCATCCTATTCTGGTGGGTTTTTTCATATGATATTTTTGAATATCAGTCCATAATATTGCCAAAACTGAAGCCAAAATAACCTTGAATAACAAATGCAGAAGTCTCTTTTCATGGCCCATCTGCTTTCCAATCTTATTTCCCTCCATTTTCCCCACCTCCTTCCTTATAACCAGGAAGCCTCCCCACTGGCCCCAAGGTCATCCAGGATCACATTTATTCCCAAATCCACATTTCTACCCTACTTAGAACTTCTACTTTCTCTCCTTCCACCTAACCTAGGGTTTCTCACCCTTAGCACTGTTGACATTTGGGCAGGATAATTGTTGGGGGAAAAGAGACTGTCCTGTGTACTCTAGGATGTTTAGCAGCGTGCCTGGCCTCGACCCACTAGATGCCAGCAGCACCCCTCCTAGTTGTGACAACCAAAGCTGTCTCCAGACATTGTCAAACAGCCACTGGACAGTAAAATGGCCCTTGGTTGAAAACTACTGCGTTAGAAAAATGTATACACTCTTTGAAAATCCCTGGAAATGCCTCTACTGCACCAAGCTGCCCCTGATGACCTTGACGCACACTTATTCCTCCATCACTGTGTAACTGACCTGCAATATCATATTCTACTCGGGGAGGTCAAATTGCACAATTTAGCACTTCAGCACAGTGCACATTATTACCCTTTTATTCCACACTTTAAAAAAGTCCACTTCAGAATCATTTTATTTCTCATCTCACCTAGTTTAGCAGTGGGCCCAGGCAGGAGATCAAAAATATTTATCTGAAAAAAAAAATAATTTTATATATATATATATTTATATATATATATATATATATTTATTTATTTATTTATCTGATGTGACCAAAGGGAAATTTTCAATTCAATGCTTTAAAATTTTTGATCAAAATAATTAGTGTGGGGAATTTCCTGGCAGTCCAGTGGTTAGGATTCCACGCTTTCACTGCCAAAGGCCCGAGTTCGAGCCCTGGTGGGGAAACTAAGATCCTGCAAGCCACACGGCATGGCCAAAAGAAAAAAAAAACACAAAGAAGCAAAATGATTATTGTGACTACTATATATAAAATAGATAACTAAGAAGAACCTACTGTATATAGCACAGGAAACTCTACTCAATATTCTGTAATAACACATATGGGAAAAGCATCTAAAAAAGAATACATACATGTATGTGTATAACTGAATCACTTTGCTGTACACCTGAAACTAACACAACATTGTAAATCAACTATACTCCACTATAAAATAAAAATTTAAAAAAACTTTTTTTCCATTTCCCAAACAACTGTAAAGCCAAAGTCTTGATTCTTACAAAAGAATTACAAGTGTAAACAAAAGTATGATTGTATTATCTAAACTTCAATTGTCATTTTATCCTCAAAAATGTATTTGTGCCATAAAATTTCTAAATCAGTTAATGTATGTCAACAATTTAAAAAACTGATTAGTGTGTGTCCATTGGCTGAGACAACTCAGCAATTAGGGGTAGGAGTACGACAAAATTCAAGTTAGTTGCTTGCGTTGATTAAAATTAAATCTGTTAATGTACTAAAATTGACTATCAGGTACTTGACAGTAAAAGCCAAGATTCTGAAAACAAAAAAGTTAAAGAGAACCTATATAAAATAGGTAGAGGATTAATTGATGCAATCTTTTGGGAAAACACTAATTATTTTCAGTAATAATTTGTTATTGTTTGTAATCAAAGTGCAACCACTGATAAAAAATTAAATCTGTTAAAGTGTCCATATTGTAGAGTCAGCTTTAAATTCCCAATTTTTAATAATTTCATTGAAAAGTCTAAAAACGCAAATTAATAATACTGTTTGAACCACTTGAGAAACCCCATGTATTACTTGGCTGGCTTTTAGACTTGAATCAAATTTTAAACAGCCTTCCCGAGTGTTAGTGAGGAATATTTTTCTCATTTTTTGTAAAGAAGACAAACTGGCTGATGAAAATCCGTGACTTTGGGTCACTCAGCAGCAATTAATCAAGACACATTTGAGTAAAAGTCATTGAATGGCTTATCACACAAGACATGATTAAGACATAATCATTATCAGTAAGTACAAACGTGAATAAATGGCCTAAAAATGTCAATGACATTCCATTAAATTCTAGGCACAGCCCTACATTTCTACTAGCAATATAAATTGGACTTCAGAATATCCCTCAACTATGTTGATATTTAAATAGAGAATTACACTTATTTATGTGTTTTAATTTAATTTAAATCAGTCTTTTTGAAGCATTATTGCTGAATATGATTACACTTCCCTTTTCATTTGTGTTTATAAAATACGGAAAATTATTCCTTAACGCTAGACTTGAAGCATTTGTGTTCGTCACAAACGTTCCCGAGAGTTCTCACCTTTTCAGAAACTTATCTCCTTTAGTATGCAGCTTTCAAACGTTAGCAAGTGTTTGAGGCTTTTAGCTGCAGGAGTGTACGTTTTAGTATAAATCATCAAGGCTAACTTCCTTATCCTCAGAATGCCCAGCATCCCAGTGAAAAGAGAAAACGTTAATCCCTTGATCAGTTCCATATACGTGCCTATTTGGTGCCACAGTCGAAACAGGACTACCTGCCTGTTTTTCCTCTCTTTAATCTGATGCTCCAGTATCACTTTCACAGGGCAAAGGAAAAGGATGGTGTCATGGGAAGGAGGGGAGGAACATAAGGCTAGTCTCACTTGTTGAGACATGATGTGATTATATCAGCACCAAAGGAAAGGAGATATCCAAAATTCCACACAATTCTGTCACCAACTAAAGAAATAAGCTGGAACGCCCTTATTTGTATCCAGTGGCCAATGGATTCCCAGACCTCTTTCGTCCCGGGCCTCTACCCTGCTCCAATAAATTATCTGTACTGGGCTGTGGTCTCTTCAATAAATTATCTGTACTGGGCTGTGGTCTCTTCTCCCAGTCTGAGTCTCCTTCTGTGACCGTATTTGAATGGAGTCCTTGAATCCCCTCAGACGGCCTAGATTTGGTGGATCTGTCCAGACCGCCCTTCCCAAAGCTGAGATTCCCGAGCATCTCTCAAGCTGCACACATGCGGACTCCCATGGATCCTCATCTCTGGGGAAAGCTAGCACACGGGCATCATAACGCTGAGGTTCACAGCCCTTCGTGTCAGGCTTGTTTCACTGAAAATACCAGCACTAGAGGAATCCCTTAGCTTGCTGCCTGGATACCTGCCTCCACACTTCCACCTCCTACACCTTGTCTGCCTGCTTCAGGCCTGACGTGGGCTCATGATCATTTCTCTCTCCACATTCGTGCAGAATTTCACAAATCCTGCTTTAGTAGCTTGGAAACTATGTCTCGTTTCTAGGACTTGGATCCTACCTCGTTAGCTGGTCAAACCAAATCATAGATCCCCATGTCCTCCCATCCTTTTATTTTAAGATATTATCTTAAAGACCGGACTCTATGCCAGGTCTAAGATTTCCTTTCCATTTCTTCCAGGGGCTGCTGTCCAGCCTCTAACCCCAGGCAAGGACCCAGGACACAATCCCATCCCACCCCAACTGTGTTTCCTCCATCCAAGCCATTCTCTCTCCCTATGTTTAGGACACCTGGGTTTACGTCCTGGCTCTACCACTTGCTAGATAATCTTGCAATCTACTTATCTTCTTGAATTCACACTCCTCACGCATGGAATATCAATAACCGTTCTGACAACACGGGTTTTATTTTTTAAGTCACATAAAATAGCACTTAAATGCCTAGCTCAGAACCTAGCACATAACTGCAGTTTAATAAATGTTATCTTTACACTTCTAGCTGGACATACCTACATTAACATGAGAGCAGTTTCTAAAGGAGCAATGTATATTCCTAATCAAGCTTTCTCAAATGTTAATGTGTGAAAGAATTAATTACGGGTCTTGTGAAATTGCAGGTCCTGCCCGTATTATTAGTTTAATTCTGTAATTCTCCGTGGAACGCAGGAACCTGCACTTTAAACCACCATCGCAGGTCCTTTGGATGCGTGTGACCGGAGTGTGGAGTCAGGAGGCCACAGAGGGGCAGTTTCTTGCCTCACCTATAGGGGAGAGGGCCCTAAATGGCAATGATGACAACAGACATCGGCCGCGACTTTATATGTCTACGCTTCCCTACCTCCTCAAGTCACCTTCCCTGGCCCACCACACTCCTCCCTAGGCTAGCTCGTGCTCCAAGCACTGACCACCGCTCCCAGGCTGCAATCTCCCACTGCCCGCCCCACCCCAGGGCAGGGTCCTGCCTCAGAGCTGGGTCCTGGCCCCCCATGCTCCTCACGGAAGCGGGTCCCATGCCCGTGAGACTCACGCACGTTTGGGCCACGTGAACTGAATCCTTGCTGATGGTGACGTGACCATGTGTGCCCCACAAGCGCCAATTACAGAAACCGGCTCAGGCGTACATTCCAGTCCTGCACACAACTTCCAGGACAAAGAAACGGGGCGCTTGCCCGGCCTCCCTTCAGCACAGAACTCAGTCTGCTTCATTTGTGTGAGATCCATTGAGAGCTACCCCTTGCCTTCCTTTGTGGGGCTCGAATGGCTCTGTAAACCGACTGTTGAACTTTTCTCCCATTCCTGTGATGTCCTCTGCCTCTCTCGGCTGCCAGCACTGGGCACTCTGGCTGGCCAACCTCATCTTGTCCAGAGTCACACAAAACTGCATTCTCATCCCAGCTCCAGCGCTTCTTATTCTTGAAACCTTGAAGAAATTCTTTACCCTCTCAGCAAGTGTGTACTCTCATATGTACAGTAGAAACCATGCATCACAGACTTGTTCTAAGGACTAAATGACTAGAGATGCAAGGTGCCCACGGGCACCTAGAATATAGTAAGTGGTCAATAAACATTCTTCCTCCTTCCTTCCCTCCTCTCCACCTGGTGAGGACCATGCCAGACACTGATTTTACCCTCACCTCTCAGAAGTTCCTTTTTCCTCTTAGACTGTAAGGAAAGACATCTCTGCAATAAAATGGGGGCCACAGTGCTTTATCAGAGCTCATCTGTCCATCCGCACACTGGGGAAGAGAATACTGGCCTCCTGGGGTCTGCTGGGAAAATCCAGCATCATTAACCTCTACAAAGACCCCAACTGAATGCCAGGTCACCGTAAGATGCTCAGCAAACATTAACTCCATCCCTGATTCCCTGAGACCAGAGCTCTAACCCTGCCTGCCACACCCACCATGGCATCCCATACTTCAGAATTACATGCTCCCCTTCCCAAAGAAGAAAGGTAACCTCGCTTCCTGCAGAGAAGCAGCTGAAGCGGGCATTAAGAGAAAAGCAATCTGGCAAAACAGATGTGCACCATGTTTTCAGTCGAGTTCCTTCACCGTCCTAGTGGTGTTTGCATTGTAAAAGAGTAACTTGTTCACCCAAAGCCAGCCACCAGCACAGACACAGCCGGGAATGAGAGGGGTGACAGCTCCCTGCAAGGGCCCTCCTTCCTCCGCCCACACCCCGTGCTCCAGGGGCAGGCCTCTGCTCTGACCTGGGCAGGCGCCCTCCCCACCCGGGACCGTTCCATTTCTCCTTTCCTGGTGGACAGCTAAAACACAAAACAACAACAAAACACCAAAAAAAAAAAAAAAAAAAAAAAAAACACAACTGAAAGGGCCAATTCCTTGCCTGAGGGTCAACAGAAAGCAGGGTGGGGTCCAGGAAGCAGGGCTGGAGTTGGAGAGCACGAGGCCCAAGCCTCACGCTAATACCTCTTCCTACTCGCCCAAGACTTCACAGTGGATGAGCAGACACTCCGGGTGAACCACGTGTGTGTGGCTCATGCAAACTGGAGCGCCTGCTCAACTGTAAAAAGAACAGCAAACGTGGGTGAACAGCTGATAGATACCGGTAGTCTGTTTACATTCAGTAAACACGAGCCCGCAGAGCGGGTAGACCAAAAGTGGGCCTGCCCACAGTATGCCTCAAATTGATTTCATTATTTTTAAAATTTTTATTCTATGTTAGAGTTGGTTTACAATGTTGTGTTAGTTGCAGGTATACAGCAAAGTGATTTAGTTGTACATATACATATATCTATTCTTTTTCAACTTCTTTTCCTATGGTTGTAACAGAGCACTGAGGAGCACACAGGAGCCTGTGCTCTACAGTAGGCCCTTGCAGATTATCTATTTTATATATAGCAGTGTGTGTATGTTAATGCCAAACTCTTAATTTATCCCTCCCCCCACCTTTCCCCTTTGGTAACCATTAGTTTGTTTTCTATGTCTGTGGGTCTGTTTCGGTTCTGTAAATAAATTCATTTGTATCATATTTTAGATTCCACGTCTAAGTGCTATCATATAAAGAAGATGTGGTCCATATATACAACAGAATATGACTCAGCCATAAAAAAAGAATGAAATGATGCCATTTGCAGCAACATGGATGGACCTAGAGATTATCATACTCAGTGAAGGAAGTCAGATTGGTTTTATTTTAATTTGTAATCTCAGTCTAGAGTTTCTTGAACTAGTTCACATATAATGGATAGATAGATAGATAGAAAGAGAGACAGAGACCAAAAAAGAGAGGGAGAGAGAGAGACAGAGACAGAACGAGAGAATGACACACTGTAAAACCGCTCCGCTCTTCCGGACGCTGTTGCCCTCCCCTGAACCGCCCTCCGTCCACACGCCCACAGGCTCAGAGCCTAGTCAGCATTCAAGTCCTGGATTGAGAAACAGTGGAGATGAACACTGTGCCAGCCTGGCAATAAGATTAAGTTCCAAGACGTCTCTTAAATTACCCAGTCTCACTAACTACATTCCTGCCGCTCCTCCCTGGCTGTTAAGTGAGACGCAAGTCCTGCACTGCGACCTCCCCTCCCTGCCACTCCCTGCCCGGACAATGCCTCCCACCAGGGGCAGTCTTCACTTTGCTGCCACATCCACCGCCCTCACCTGCACCGCCACAAAGATGTCACCGTGGGGGCTGCTAGGGTGGGGAAAGGAACTTGGTTTTGAAGCCATGATACCCTAATTTTGGACCTTGGCTTCTTCATTAACAAGCTGAGTGACCTTGGACACGTCATTTAATCTCTCTGAGTCTCAGGTTCCTTCAACGTAAAATGTGGGCAATAATAACAATGCCTAGCTCATGGGGATGTGTGAGACTTGAATGAGATCACTTATTCAAGCACAGTGCTTAGAAATACCCCTAACTGTGAAAGGTCTGAAATTTTACCTACTTGCAAGCAAATGGGCCAGCCTGCCATGACAGGTTCATGGATGCTGGCAGAAAGCACGAGGCTCCTGGGTCAGAGACAAAGGACCCTATTACTCTCTGCCCTAGCAGCGGCCAGACTGCTGTCAGCGGGGCCCGTTCCCCGATTCCCACCAGGTGACGCAAAGGCCAGGGGACACCTGCGCATATAGTGAGATGCATTCCAGGAGACGAAACCAGAGCTTCGGGAACCTGAATCTTTTTTAACGGACACAAGCCTGCCTGACCTTTGCCCTGGAGGGAGAGACCATCTTTATAATACTGGAGAGAAAGCTAGCCTGCTTTCTGCCCCAGAGGGAGACTCTATCTCCATCTGTCTCCGTACACAGACGCCCTTGAAAAGACATTCTGGAACAAAAGGGCCTCCTGCGCTTCGCTCCCAGGACGCACAGAAGCACGGTGACGCCTGGAGACGCTGACCCCCGACAAGACGTGGAGACGCTGACGCCCGACGAGACGTGTCTCCGTGAATCTCTGCACGCTCCCCTTCTCTGCTCTTGCCATTTCTCCTGCGTGGAACTTTCCCCTTCTCCCTCCACAGCCCAAAGTCTTCCCTTCATTCAAAGCACAAGCTAAATTCCCCTTCCTTGAGGAGCTTTTCCCAAACACTCCAGTCATTATAAATCCCTTCTCAGAGCCCCTCTGGTCCATCTGTGGTCTATCTCATAAAAGCAAGTCATTCTTGGCTTTCTAATTGCTTCCACAGAATTCAATACTTATCTCACATATTTTTCTTCACTCTGCGGTCAGGAATATACTGTAGGGAGTTGTGGCAGACGCTGCTGGTGCGCCACCTGCAGCCCCTGAGCCTTACCACACAGCCTCACTTCTCACTTCCCGAGGGCGCCCCTAGAGACTGCAGTGTGCACCCGAAGGCCTGAAGTGCTAGAAAATTAAGCTCCACCCCCAGCAGCCAGCAACCAATGACCAATGAGGCAAGTTGGTGTATAAATACCCCAGCTCCCTTGCTCCTTGGGTGAGTGCATTAAGCTCCAGTTACCTTCAGTGCAACCCAGCTGAACGACATACGATTTTCTGGATGGTTTCCCTTCGCTGTCTTGCTTCTTCACTCCCCTTTCCCGTGTTTTCTGAAGAGACTAGCTTCCCGATAATCTACTTGCACTAAATCCTCACCTCAGAGTCCTTTCCTAGGTAAACACAAACTAAGAGTGTCAGCAAGTTATTATTTATGGATTACCCCTTGAAATTATTAATCACTGACATATAGTTTTCAGTCAAAATCTTTGTCATATTATTGTACATATAGCTTCTCTGTAGGTAGCTTGATAATTAGAGGCTTTCTAACATTTGTGGAAGTGGGAGTCTGGAAAATTGAGTCTACATTTTGCAGATGTGTTGACTAGAAGAATACAGAATTTCTGAAGCAAATATACAGGCACTATCTACAAAATCTCAGATCTGTAAGGTGCTTACACGAAGCTCCACAAGTTCAGATGTTCACTCACAGATCCTAGGACCTAAGTGTTCTCAGTGGTGATCCTTTAGTCTTGGAACCAGTAAATAAAAACCATTTATTCTTAAAAAAAAAAATCACTGTCATATTTATTATGCGGCATCAACTCCGATAATGCCATAAATATTTAAGAATCATCTTTGTATTTCTAGAGAATACAATCATCATGCTATTAAATTATAATATCACTAGAGTTATGTTTGGACCCAAATGAATATGCCCATGAAAACAGCGAAAATATCAGTCATTGAAGAGATGCGTGCGTTCCCAGAGTATGTCTGAAATGCTTCCAAGTGTCTGGGAAGGATCTGGAGGTGCCCCTCCAGCAGCCGTATGTAGAAGACACTTCAGGAATACTCTTCAGGGCAATTAAGGGCTACAGGGAAGGCTGAAAAGGCCCATCGCCTCTTTCCCAGGGACTTCACTTGCTTCTATATCCTGACACATACCCTGGGCTTTAGACAACATGCAATTCAGACTGGGAAAGTGCCGCCTACGCCTACCATCATAGCACGAGGTGCAGGCTTATATTCCTGACGGTCGGAGAGTACGGGCCACTGGCTGCTCACGATTAACAAGGGCAGGCTGACTGGTGACCAGTGGTCTCCCGTGAAGGTATGAGAGTAGTCACAGTCTGGGGGCAGTTAGGATGGAGCCCCCTTACTGAGAGAATCAGAGCAGCCCTGGAACGAAACATGGCATTTAAAACATTCTGAAGGCACGAGGATGAGGCCACAAAAATACCTGCCATGGGGCTTCCCTGTTGGCGCAGTGGTTGAGAGTCTGCCGGCCGATGCAGGGGACACGGGTTCGTGCCCCGGTCCGGGAGGATCCCACATGCCGCGGAGCGGCTGGGCCCGTGAGCCATGGCCACTGAGCCTGCGCGTCCGGAGCCTGTGTTCCGCAACGGGAGAGGCCGCAACAGTGAGAGGCCCGCCTACCACAAAAAAAAAAAAAAAAATACCTGCCATTATTCTGGACATGGAGCTGTCCTTGCTTCCCTGTCACGCCTGGATCGGCCTAGCTCACAAAGCTGTTTCCATTGTCTAACACAACGTGGAGTCCATTCTCAAAACAGGGCGTGGAACATAAGCCACCTGTCCTTCCCTTGCAGCTGCCCCGGGACCTGGCTGGAGCGTGTGACACTTGGCCACGTCACCTGTCATAGCACAGCTGTCGGAGGGACCCTGACGAAGAAGCCAACTGCTCTGTCCCGTTGACACAGGCAGTACACGCAAGACCCTCTTATTATCATTAGTCCCAAAGGAGAAACGAAAGCAACAGGAAAGGGAAAGTCATCCTTGCCAAGAGCCCAGAGATCTCTACTGAACCCCGGGGTCACAGAATGCAGAAAAGATGCAACCAACCCTGCTCCTCCAACCACATGCTGCCCTGACATGTCACCCAGGAATTGGTTTCTTCATGTCTCCTTCCTTTACTGAGTTGCATCTGCAAAATACATTCACTCACAGCACACACACGACATGCATGCACAAACACAACACTACACTCACACACACACAGAGGCGCACACACACATGCTTTACCTGAGTACTGACAGCTCCAAATGTCTTCTTTCCCTACAAGTATTGACCTCCTTCAAGCTCACCTATACAAACCTAGTAACTAGTGTCAGGTAACCCAGAAAGACGCAAAGAGCAGCGGGAAATAAAGCAGAGCGCCAACCACACTATGGCTGCTGGGGTAAAAGGAATCCGAAGTGCAAGACGAGGTCAGTTAAATGTGCCCCATGAATCAGGGTCCACAGTGTGCAGAACCACAATCCTTCACACGGCGGGCCCTGGTCCACACCCAAATTCCTCCAGAGCATCCCAAAAGGCCCAGAGACAGCCCAGGGTGGAAACAAGTAGGACACATGAAAGCTACAGAGAAAGAGACCGTACTGGGTATTAGGCTTGTTGGAGAAAATTATTAGTGCATTTAAGAGAATGTGGGTGTACTCTGCAAATCGTTACTATTTCAAGGAATTTGAAAGGTAAAGGGTAATTAAATCTCAGCACAAGTCTTATACCTGAGCTCAATTAAGAGGCAAAAATCCTCCCACAATCTCAGAGCAGAGTTTTCTCTGCGTGGGATATGTGCCCCCATTGGCAAAGAAAATGTTCCGTGCCGCCAGCACCGCCCCCAGAGGCAGACGTGTCTCCGTCTGACATTTGGAAGGCCTCGTGTCCAGCCTTACACCTCTACACTGCCCCGCCCTGCCGTCCCGCCTCGTAGGTGCAGTGTGTGGATGGAAAGAGCTGCAGACACAAGCAAAGCCATCCAAAGCTTCCTGGTGCCGGCACGCAAGCTTTCTGTCTACTCTCTCCTGCCCATTGGGGGCGCAGACAGCCTCCATCGTGGTTTTCAGGCAGCCCAGACCATGCCTTTGCCTAACGCACTCGCACTGTCTCTCGTTTACTCTAAAACTGTTGTGGATGAGCTGCTCTGTGACCTGGTGGGGTGGGAGACTTCCTAGCCAGCTGCTCCAGCCCACCATGTGTGCCTCTGTGGCTGCCACTGGCTGGCTGCTCCCTGGAGCCAGTTCCTCTTCTTTCTGGGGACACCAGCCTCGTGCCTGTGGCTGGGTCAGAAGAGCAACACGGGTACAAGAGAAGGGTCAGCACGGAAGGGAAGAAAACGGTGGGTGGCTAGATGATGTCTAGCAACCTACAGATGGCCGCTATTTGCTCTACTAATAATTCCACTCCGGTGTGACTCTGTAGGACACTTTCACACTCCTGCACCTTTTCCAAAGTGCACCCAGATACACTGCCTCATGCTACATCCAACAGCTCTGCGAGGTAAGAAATGGAAGAGGCTGGGACCCTGCTTAGAGACGGGAAAGTGGAGGCAGTAAAACCACCAGTTTACCCAGAATTATGAAATTTCGGAGGCAGAGCTGCAGGCAGAACTCGGCTCTCCTGACTACTGATTTTTTTCTTACTCTTGCTGACTCTGCCACATTCAATTTCCACTAAAAACTGGTCCTGATTGTTGCTTTACTAAGTTAGTTCTTAAGTATTAATTATGTGGGACACTGCATTTTGCTTTATTCTCGCTGCAATGACATAAAATGACACAAATGAAAAGAAGGCATAAACTCTCAAAAATATGTACCACAGTGTTTCTGAAGGAACATAATTTTAATGACCTTAGGCCAAGCTTACACTTATGCAGAATACTTTATAAAAAGAGCTTGAGATGATGAGAGGTTAGGGTTCACTGTAAACACACGTGTGATTCAGGTCCCAGCGTGACGTGTCATTCTGTCTGCAAAGGTGACTCATTTCTTCACTGAGGAGCACCAAAGTAAATATTTGATTGCATTTCTCCCTGCCCCCAATTCAGTCAACTCTCACGTATTCTCAAAACAAAGGGTGGGCTTCCCTGGTGGCGCAGTGGTTGGGAGTCCGCCTGCCGATGCAGGGGACACGGTTCGTGCCCCGGTCCGGGAAGATCCCACATGCCGCGGAGCGGCTGGGCCCGTGAGCCATGGCTGCTGAACCTGCACGTCCGGAGCCTGTGTTCCACAACGGGAGAGGCCACAACAGTGAGAGGCCCGCGTACCACAAAAAAAAAAAAAGGGCACCTCACTGTTGGCAAGGATGTGGAGAAATGGTTGCCTTCCTACATTGTTATTGGGGGGAACGTAAAATGGTGCAGCTGCTTGGAAGACAGTCTGGAAGTTCCTCAGAAAACTAAACATGGGGGGGTACCATACGACCCAACAATTCCACTCCTGGGTATACACCCAAGAGAAATGAAAACATATACTACATGATAGCTTGTACACAAATGTTCACAGGTGCATTATTCATAACAGCCAAAACGTGGAAATAGCCCAAAAACCCACCAACTGATGAATGGATAACGAAAGTGTGGTCTGTCCACCCAGTGGAATGTTACTTGCCATTAAAAAAAAAAAAAAAAGGAACGAATTACAATACATGCTACAACATGGATGAACCTTGCAAAGATTATGTTAAGTAAAAGATGTCAGACACAAAAAACCACGTATTATATGGTTCCATTTATACGAATGTCCAAAATAGGAAAACCCAGGTAGACGGAAAGCAGTTGAGGGGTTTGCCAGGGGCCTAGAAGACTGGGGAAGGGGGTGGGGGGTGATGGCTCATGGGTACGGGGATTCTTTGGGGGGTTATAAACCGTTGTAACATTAGGTTACAGTGATGGTTGTGCAACTCTGTAAAAAATGAATGTCAAATGCTTAGAGCAGTACCTGCCACACGTTTGGCCTTGTAAGGGTTATTACAATAATAACATTATTACAGTAAGATAATAATATTATGATTTCAATAGTTATTATCCTTACAATTATTATTATTAACATTCTAGTCGCTAGGATGAACAATAATCCCATGGCCTCCAAGCATGGTGGCCTCCAGTGTGGATCGACAAAGCAGGACCCAGAGGCCATATGGGACCCAGTTCCTATGTTTGTAAATGAAGTTTTACGGACACCTGGTCACATCTCTTTGCCATGTATGCTGTATGGATGCCTAGTGCTGCAAGGGTGGAGTAGAGCAGTTCTCACAGAGACCTTATAGCCTTCAGAGCCTAAAACTTCTCCTTATCTAGACCTTCATAGAGACACTGTTGACCACTCTGTTCCATAACCTACAGTATATTGTTATTCTGATCCCGAGAGAGAGCAAAGTACAGTTCTTTCAGGGAAGCCAAGAAGCTGAGAGGGAAAATGGCTGAGCACTTCCTAGGACTTCCAGACCTAGCCTATCACGTCACTTCCTCTTCATCACCCCTTCCCTTCTCCAAACGCCACTTTCAAGTATGCACTCTCTAGGGCCAAAAGGTATCACGAGCACGCGCCTACTTCTTCTGTGGTCCCTACTCGCTGGGTCCCTGGCCATCTCTCTAGAAAGGCCCCAGCTCCAGGCCATCATGTCACTCACATCCGCACACCAGGGAAGCAAGGGTACCAACTCTAGAGCTGACCTCAGCTCCTTCTTACTTTCAAGAGGAGCACCTTCTCCCCCCGATGTTTACCACTGGCGATGGCCTTACTCATGGGAACACAACTTCTGAAAGAGGAGAGGAAAGAGGCGGTTTTAACCAGCAAGAGTCTAAACAACCTCCCTGGACACATTCTTGAGCATCAAGCAGAGACCTCTTTCCTCACAGCATCACCAAGAAGCTGCACATACAGTAGAAGAAGGACCAGCTGGTTCCCACTCAGGCATCACAGATCCTCCAGGACGCTGGATTAATCAACTAATCAATGTCGTGATGAACAGCTGCTGGACACACAGGCTACTCCTCAGAGGCTGCCAGTGTTACCAGGGTTTATCCTCCTAACTCACATGGACAGCTGTTAGATTCTTTTTTTTTTTTGGCTGCGTTGGGTCTTTGTTGCTGTGCGCGGGCTTTCTCTAGTTGTGGCGAGCGGGGGCTACTCTTCGTTGCAGTGCGCGGGCTTCTCATTGCAGTGGCTTCTCTTGTTGCGGAGCGCAGGCTCTAGGCACACGGGCTTCAGTAGTTGTGGCTCGCGGACTCAGCAGTTGTGGCTCGCGGGCTCTAGAACACAGGCTCAGTAGTTCTGGCGCATGGGCTTAGTTGTTCCACAGCATGTAGGATCTTCCCGGACCAGGGCTAGAACCCGTGTCCCCTGCATCGGCAGGTGAACTGTTAGATTTTTAAGAAAAACTATGTTTCAGGGAATATGATTTGCCCCAGAACACTGTTCTGGGCAAACTTTATAATTTCTACTGCTCCAAAAATGAAAGCAATGTCCCATAGGGCTGCCTGTGCCCCAAGTGCCAACTTACTGCGTTGTGTCAGGAGCTCCTTCCTAAACTGGTTTTAATCTGTCACATCTTCTACCACAAGGACAACATTCTTCAAACGACTGATATAACATGGTCACTGATGCCTGCATTTTTTTGAAGTTGATTGGGAATTTTTAATGCCAAAAAAATTCTAAAATCAAGGAAGAGAGGGATGAAAAGAAAGAAGCAGGAAGGGAGGGAGGGAGAGAGAGAGAGAGAGAGAGGGTAACCAAGACAGAGAAAAGCAGCAAGACAAGGAGAGACAGAGAGCTCAAACCTATGGAGAAAGAATCCCATGGGGCCCAATCTCTCTCACACATCCGTTAATCCCCCTCACGCACGAGGCTCCCACTACCATGAAAGTGAGCTTCGCCCATGCTGTGTGAAGGGATCAGCAACAAGACAACGGCATGTAAACTTTCCCAAAGAAAAGAAAATAGGCACAGAAGAACACAAGCCTTTCTGCTTCGTCCAAGGACTCAAAACAATGACTCAAGAACAGCACATCAAAATCTAAGATGACGGCAGCTTCAAAGCTTCCCGGGAAGATCAAAGGCAGAGAAGACAGAATCTTAGACAGCGGGGAGAGGGTCCTCGCAGCCAACGTGAAGCCATTAATAACCATTATCTCCAGGAAGTTCACTTCAACTTTTAAAATCTGCTTTAGGCTTCTCCCAGGGAGTTTCAGGGAAAGCTCTTTAACAGAAACAAAAATAAGGCATTTTAGCAAAAATACTGAAATCAAACTCTACTGGCAGAAAGCTTTCAGGACATCACCTTGCCCTGACTCCCGAAAAAAGACTGTCTTGCTGGACCTCACATATTTTAAACTGAATTTTAGTAGACAGCCCCCCAGTTCAGTAATATTTTCAGTTAGGTCACAGTGGAATTGTTTTAAATCCAATATATTTACCTTTGTGGCACTGTAAATTGTGACTTTCTACAAACTGCCCAAGTGCTAGAAAGAACAATGAGCATTAGGCAAACAATTCTTAAATTCTTGGAATCTGATGACTGATTTCTGTACAGTTGGTCAGAAATTGTCTCTACCTCACTCTGCTGCCATTATAAAATATTGTTCCCTTTAACTCATGTTTTACAAAATATTCATGCTGTGTAATTACACAGCAGTAATTCTATAGCATTTGAGTCTTGGGGTAGAGTGGGTTCCACATAATTAGTTGGACGTAGTTGAGCAATAATGCCTAGTTATGGATAAAAGTCACACAGCCTCTCACAAAGAAAAATTTCCAGAACAGTGGTGTGTTGTTCCCAATAATTGTGTAAAGCACTGCCCATAGTACATTCTCCTTTTCTTTTCTTTTTTCTCCCTCTAGAAACGTCATTTCCAAATGCAGTTTGGAGCATCACTTGAGGGAATATGATTCCATCTGACTCTAAGGCAGCATCGCTCCTGGAATCCTTTCGCCAGCGGTCCTCATTCAGAGTGGTTGTAAGGGAACAGATCAAAGGAAGTCAAGTATATAGCACAGTCCCTGGTGTAATAGGTGTCCAGTAAAATGATGCTTGAAAATTATTTCTACCGAAAACATACCGACACTTCTTTTGGGGAGAATACGCGAGACAAACGTATTTTGAATCGCACCACCTCCTCCTCTCCATCTTTCCTGCGTGTAAAATAGATGTTTCCTGCTGCCCGGGGACTACACAGCCATGTAGTCCTGAAAATAGCTCCAGATACTTGAATGGCAGTTTCCACCTAAACAGAAAACCCAGGTCCAAAGTATGAGGTCTATAATAATGAGTCTTCTCAGGTGTTTTTCCAGTTATTTTCTATGCCTTGATTCCTGCAGAATTTATAAGCATAGGACAATAGACACACACACAAACATACACATACACTCAATGCAACAAACATAAAGACCCAAACAATCTTGTAAAGCGTTTGCACTTGTTGCCCGTGTATTGGCTCAAGGTGAATCATAGCAAGCCTTCTACTTTATCCACACCTAAAGACCACTGATGGGTATCTTCTGCGCTATTGGAAAAGGCTGTGGGGGCAATTTGCAAATCTGTAAATAGGCAAATAAGGCTGTATCTATTTCAGTGAGTGTTTCTTACTTTCTTGATTATTTTGTACTGCTACTCTCAGGCTACTTCTATGATGTACACCCCAGTTTGCCAACCCTAAAGCATTAACTTTTCAGAAAAGCTATGCTCTCCCTAAACATTCCACTTTGATGTCTGTTCCCCTGAAACAGGGTAAAGAGTTTAAAAAAAAAAAAAACAACTGGCTGATTTTTAATGCGACCAGCTTCACAAAAACAGATGGTGTATGACCTGGCTAATTAGGTAACACAGAGAGAGTCTCATTCCCAAAATAAAGCTGTCCTTTGATTAAACCTTCTACATATCAGTTAACCAGCCATAAAAATGAGTCCGCCGAGGTTTTCTTTCCCTCCATATCATCAATCGCGTCACTGCCCTTTCTCTGCCTCATCCTCCTTCTGCCATCACGGCCATTTCTCCCTGCAGTTACCTACATGGACAACCCCGAGCAAAGACGGAAGAATAACACAAGTGAGGCAATAACTTTTTTTTTCTTTGCGGTACGCGGGCCTCTCACTGCCGTGGCCTCTCCCGTTGCGGAGCACAGGCTCCGGACGCGCAGGCTCAGCGGCCATGGCTCACGGGCCCAGCCGCTCCGCGGCATGTGGGATCTTCCCGGACCAGGACACGAACCTGCGTCCCCTACATCGGCAGGCGGACTCTCAACCACTGCGCCACCAGGAAAGCCCCGAGGCAATAACTCTTACCTAACCACAGGAAGACCTGAACGTTTGAAAAACTCTTCCAAATGAACATTTTTCACTGCCAAGCAAGTCCATGGGGGTGTATTTGTTTTAAATATTATATAGTCTTTCATAGCTAAGAGGACGGGCTCTAAATGACCATGCCACAACCTCAAATTAGGGGCTCTTTCTGCACTTGGATCCGTGCTCCACAATCCCCAGTCGTCCACAAGGCACACCTGGAGGAGCATCAACCCGGCTCTCACCGTGTCTGCTCTGAAATCCTCTAAACAATCTGAGAGCCTGTAAACAAACTCTTTAGTCCATTTCATCTCTGCATAAAAACACCCCAAAGGGGTACCTGAGATCCTCAATCTCCCCATCGATGTGGCGTATATCCGGGGCTACTTATGGTCCGAGACTTTCCTATGGATAATTATTGGGCACACGTAAAAGCCCCCCCAAAAAGACATGTACATGTACACACACACACACACACACGCACACACACACACACGAACATGTTTGGTTTTCTGAAACAACACGGTCTAAACCAGTGATGAGAGGAAGAACCATTTATCGGCGGCCGTTTCGTGCACCACAGTGCTTAGTTCCTCCCTTTCACATCTTCTTGGGCTTAACACAAATAAAAACGGGGTCCATTTCTAGGCCTTCAATCCTGTACCTTTCATCACACGAACAGAAACACTGAAAAATGCAGTGCCAGTAAAGATTAGTTAAATTCCTGGGGCAGAAACCTGCGTGGTTGTTTTTCCTGTTGTTTTTCTGTCTCAATCTGGATGAAAAGGAATAAACAGTTTGTTCCTTCCATTGCTCAACAGTGACGAATCTTCCTGGCTCCAAATTCTACTCTCCCTTCAGACTGAGAGCACATGGAAGACAAACTGTGAGTTCTTCATCCCGGTATCCCCGGTTCCTAGGACACTGCTGAGCACAGACAGTGCTCAACGATTGCTCCTTTCTTTAAGTGGAGTGTGTTGATGCCTTGAGAGCCCCTACATGCCTCACCTGTGCCCTCTCTTGCACACTCATTTACACAAACACTGAGATCCTGGCCTGTTCTAGCTATTTTTACTTGGGCCATACAATAGTCTGTGTTCGGGGCTTAATTTTACTAGGTTACAAAGCATTGGAATGCCTATCTAGGGATGAGGTTTGAACTCTTTTTGTGAAGTCTCTGTGTCTTGCTGTGTTCATGAAATTCACAGATGGTCACTGTTTAATAATGTTCCAGTCAGATGTGGGGAAGAAACAGCTATAGCAGGGGCATAATTACTGAATATACCCAAATCTGCACATAAAACTGGACAGAACAACCAGACAACAAAACCAGAAATGCATGCACCATGTTGACAACAAACTCTGGTGACACCATATAGCCACGATCCCTAAACCACAAGACTTACGAATCAGAGGCTGCACAGGAGGAAGCTGAGGGAAGCCAGGGATCCTGGCAGACCTAGAAAGAGAACAACCCCCAGAGAGCCAGCCGGTTTGCGCGGCAAGCATAGTAGGCCAATTTGAGAACAGCAGCTGGAATTGAGAAGAGTTTTGTTCAACCCAGTGGCAAATGGGTGCAAAATATGCCTGTCTGAAGGGGTTGGGGCAGTCTGGCCCCCATACTCTTCTAACCGGCCCACCAGCGTTCCCTTCAGCACAGGGTTCCCACACTAGGAGTGGAAGCCAAACTGCGCAGGACACAGAAAAGAGAGGCAAAGAGAATGGCCAACAAACTCATCATGTTTTTTAACATGAAAACAGAAGAACAGGAAGGGCTGTGAAGCTACAAAGCAACTGTGAACACAGCTACTTCTAAAAGTTTAGGAAAAGTAATTTCATCTGAAACTGAACAATAGAAAGGGATCACAGTTGAATCTGATTCAAATTTATTGTAAGAAAAGAAAGAACACGGAGCAGAGTAACATCCCTACAGACAAGAAAAGCATGCCAGAAAATACATCCTCATAAATCACTTGAAAACTATAACTTGATATTTCAAAAAGCGCTAAAAGACACTAATAAAAGTGACACATAACATAAAATTACAGCATAAATCAGAAACAGAAATTCTCAGAAATCAGATGACAGAACTCAAGACAGCTACAAGTAAGAAAAAAATGTTCAGAAGTAAAGAAAAAACTAGGAAAAATATGAGAATAAACAGTGACTTGTGAGAAATAAAAGGACATTTTCAAATTTTTAAAAATTTGAAGAGATAAAAGGATTTGAGAGAAAGTGACAAACAGTTAAATGAGCAAAGAAGACCCAACATGTTGACAACAGAAATCCCTGAAGGAGGAAACTGAAACAAGGCAAAAAATACTAAAAGTGATAATTCAAGAAACATTTTCGAAATGAAGATTTGTAATGACATATCTAAAGAGCAGCTACCGCCTCTGAGCATACTGACTTAGAACGGCCCACGTGAAGACACGGTCCAGTAAAAGTTCTGAATTTTAAAGAAAAAGAATCCTGTGGCTTTATGGGCAAAATTAGAAAGGAACATATAATGAAAAAATTATATCATTATCAGACTTTGATAGCAAGGCTTTATTTCAATAAAAAATGGAGTAATATATCTAAAATACTCAAGGACGGTAAGCACAACCTGGGGTCTTTTTATTCAGCAAATACAAAGCTACTGGTGAACATTAAATATCAACATAAAGCTACTGGTGAGCATTAAATCCATCATGACTTGCACACAAAAACCAGCTGAGAGTTACCTAGAGGAAAACTTAGGCAGAACACTCTCTGACATAGATTGCAGCAACGTCTTTTCCGATCCATCTCCCAGAGTAATGGAAATAAAAACAAAAATAAACAAATGGGACCTAATTAAATTCAAAAGTTTTTACACAGCAAAGGAAACCATAAACAAGACGAAAAGACAACCCTCAGAATGGGAGGAAATATTTGCAAATGATGTGACCGACAAGGGATTCGTCTCCAAAATTTATGGACAGCTCATGCGGCTTAATGTCATCAAAACAAACAATCCAATCAAAAAAATGGGCAGAAGACCTAAATAGACATTTTCCCAAGGAAGACATACGGATGGCCAAGAGGCACATGAAAAGCTGCTCAACATCGCTAATGATCAGAGAAATGAAAATCAAAACTACCATGAGGTATCACCTCACACCAGTCAGAATGGCCATCATCAAAAAATCCACATACAATAAATGCTGGAGAGGGTGTGGAGAAAAGGGAACCCTCTTGCACTGTTGGTGGGAATGTAAATTGATACAGGCACTGTGGAGAACAGTATGGAGGTTCCCTAAAAAACTAAAAATAGAATTACCATATGACCCAGCAATCCCACTACTGGGCATATATCCAGAGAAAAACATGGTCCAAAAGGATACATACACCCCAATGTTCACTGCAGCACTGCTCACAATAGCCAAGACATGGAAGCAACCTAAATGTCCATTGACAGAGGAATGGACAAAGAAGATGTGGTACATATATACAATGGAATATTACTCAGCCATAAAAAAGAATGAAATAATGTCATTTGCAGCAACATGGATGGACTAAAGATTGTCACACTTAGTGAAGTAAGTCAGACAGAGAAAGAGAAATATTGTATGATAACGCTTATATGCAGAATCTAGAAAGGAATGATACAAATGAATGTATTTACAAAACAGAAACGGACTCACAGCCTTAGAGAATGAACTTATGGTTATCAGGGGGGAAGCGAGGAGGGAAGGGACAGTTAGGGAGTTTGGGATCGACATGCATATGCTGCTATATTTTAAAAGGATAACCAACAAGGACCTACTGTGTAGCACAGGGAACTCTGCTCAATGTTATGTGGCAGCCTGGATGGAAGGGGAGTCTGGGGGAGAAAGGATACATGTATATGTATGGCTGAGTCGCTTTGCTGTGCACCTGAAACTATCACAACATCGTTAATCGGCTATACTCCAGTATAAAATAAGAAGTTAAAAAGAGAAAAAAAAACAGAGTTAAAAGGGAAAGAGTATAGCATGTAATGGCTGTACACTCAATGTAAATATACTACATTTAAAAAATGAAGAAAGAATGAGGCCAGCAGATGCAAAAAAAAGTAACTGTTTTTAGTAAACACATTAGTGGTGGTGGTAGTAAATGTATTATTTTGAGACTGTGGTGTGTGTGATGTAAGATAAAGCAAATGGATTATACATATTCTATTTTGATTACTAAAGTATAGTTGATTTTACAATGCTGTGTTAGTTTCTGGTGTACAAGAAAGTGATTCAGTTATATACACATATACATATTCTTTCTCGTTATAGGTTATTTTAAGATATTGAATATAGCTCCCTGTGCTATACAGTAGGACCTCGTTGTTTATTTATTTTATATATAGTAGTCTGTATCTGTAGATTTGAATTCTATCCTTCCCAGTGTTCTTGAGACTGTGGATCATTGGTGTGAAAAAAGGAGGTAAATTTTTCCAAAAGAAACATGAAAGTCTCGCTATAAACGCATATAGTAATTTATCTTTAAAATAAAAATTCCAGTTCTGTCCACTGTAATGTCCTAGAAACAACGACTATCCAATAACAATGAATGTTCCTAGCACCAAGATTATGTTCTTACAGTATCATTTCCCAGTGAAAGACCCCAAGGAATTTTGCAGAAATAGACAGTTCCTAGCCTGGGACACAAAGTGTACAAGATGACCTCAAAGACATTATCATGGCCGATATCAAGAAACCCATCCACCTAAAGGCTCCACACAAAAACTACTAGAACTGATAAACGAATTCAGCAAAGTAGCAGGATACAAAAGATTCACATACAGAAATCTGTTGCATTTCTTTATACTAACAATGAAATATCAGAAAGGGAAAGTAGAATTACAATCCCTTGTAAAAGCGCATCAGGAGTTCCCTGGTGGTGCAGTGGTTAAGAATCCGCCCGTCAATGCAGGGGACACAGGTTCGAGCCCTGGTCCGGGAAGATCCCACATGCTGTGGAGCAACTAAGCCCATGAGCCACAACCACTGAGCCCGCGCACGACACCTGCTGAAGCCCGCGCGCCTAGAGCCTGTGCTCCACAACAAGAGAAGCCACCGCAATGAGAAGCCCACGCACCGCAACGAAGAGGAGCCCCCGCTCGCCACAACTAGAGAAAGCCCGCGGGCAGCAACGAAGATCCGATGCAGCCAAAAAATTTAAAAAAGAAAAAAAAGAAAATTTAATTTAAAAATAAAATTAAAAAATGAAATCTCATCAAAAGAAATAAAATACTTAGGAATAAACCTGATCAAGTAGGTGAAAGACTTATACACTGAGAACTATAAAACACTGATAAAGGAGATTGAAGATGACTTAAAGAAATGGGACTAGCACAGGCAAACTATTACACATGGAATGTATAAACAACAAAGACCTACTGTATAGCACAGAGAACTATATACAATATCTTGCAATAAATCATAATGGAAAAGAATATATATATAAACATAGGTATGTACGTATAACTGAATCACTTTGCTGTTCACCAGAAACTAACATTGTAAATCAACTATACTTCAATAAAAAATAAATAAAAAGAAACCCATCCGTGACTATGAGGGATGTGTCAAAATGAGTCAGGAGTCAACATGAAAAGGCTGTCACCAATTACACATGGGACAACTTGAACTTCAGTAAGGATGAAAACTGCAATTTAAAACCGGGAGTTCACAATTAAAATTTTAAAAACTAATTGATCACTTTCTGAGATTTATAAGAAATTAATCCATGAAGATCATAAAGTTGATAATGAATCGAGCATTTATCCTGCCTTTCCTGTCTGAATTATACCCAAGAGTAAATGAGAAGTGACTCCTTCTAACATTATTACAAATAATAAATGAAAACAAAATTATGGGGTCGAATACCACCATTTTGCAACCTCCAGGGAATTCACAGACCCAGCATATTACCAGCTACTAAGGTCACGAAAAACGAGTGAAACTCAGATATTATTGTGGTTCCTGAGGAAAGAACTCAACACCACTTATATATAGTCTCGCCAAACAGACTGAACATGGGTCTGATGAAGCCTCTACGTCCAATGAAGAAAATGCAGAGAACAGAGGAAAATACTGATCTTCACCGTAAGTAAGCAATCAGCAAAGTCCAGACTTTGGGAAACTCAACGGGTCCAAAACCCAGGTTCCTCAACAGAGAAATTGTAAGAACAAATAACAACAGCGAAAGGAATGGAGAAAAGCACAGATTAAAAGTGATTGAAAAGACATCAAATTACAAAAGTAGATAAAACCCATCATGCCTAGGAATGCACATCCAGGGGACAGAACTACAGAAATTCAAGGAAGTAATTACTATAAAACTTAGGATAGTGTGTACATGGAGGTAGGGCAATGGGGTATGACTGGGAAGGGGTACAGGATGGGGCTTCTAGAGGGTTGGTTAACGTTCCGTTTTATGACACACATGATATTCACAAGGGCGCTTCTGCCATTTAATCTTTATGCACTTTGGGGTGCTCTTCTGTATTTATGTCTCATTTTACAATGAAAAGTTTAGCTTAAAAGGTAAAATAATAATACTATGGAATGCCACCTCGGATTATTAAGGTTGGAATAGAGGTTGGAATAGAGGTTCTGCTGGAATCCAGCAGAACACTTGAAAACCTGGGGCAAAGCAGAGGGTGAAGCCAGAATCAGGGGCCCCGGGCTTGTGAGCCAGGCTGTCCATCTGAGAAATTCAGAAACCTGAATCCTGAGGCAAGTGTGCCGGACTGGGAGGGAGCACAGGGTATCGGCACGTCGTTCGGGAAAGCACCAGGGTTCAGCTTCCCGGGGACAGAGACAAAAATCACCAGCCAGAGGAGGGCAGGTTGGAGAAGGAGAGCACAGCAGAAAGTCTTAAATATACGGCTGCACCTCGTCCACAGCCACACCAGGACTTACGGAACAGAAACAGGCTGTAAACATAAAAGCACTTTAAAAACAAGAAAAGACTCTTTGGAAAATGAGGCGTTTTTCAAGAGAACTGTGATCTTTTTTTTTTTTTTTTTTAAGAACGCATTTGTGAGAACTTTCCTGGAGGAACCCCACATTAATGGCCCATAGGCACCTGTCCTAGAACATCCTCCCTTTCCTCTGCCTGATTCAGATGGCGTGCCTTATGCATCACCTTGGGTCCTCCTGGCCCCATCTGCCCCTGAGGCTGTCCAGCACACATTGGCCTAGCCTCCACTGCAGTGACCAGCGTGGGGGACTCAGGCTGAGTCCCTCAGGGCACACTTTGACAAGACCTGGCCTCGTGCCTCATCGGGCACCTTTGCCATGTAAGATATCACATGCACTGTTTCAGAACATCTTTGGGCAGACCTTTATTCTGCCTACCACATTCCTCTCTCCCTTTCTCTGCTTCCCTGGGATTTCACTCCTCAATTAAATATTCTACACAAGCTATTGGCTCAAGGTCCATTTCTCAGAGAATCTGACCTAAGACAGTTGGTACCAACAGTGCCTTCAGGAAGCAGACCCTCAGGATAGGATTTTGGAAGTGGGTGGCCAGTCTGACAGCAATAGGGACCTGATCACTGATCATGAACAGGATGGTGACCACCTGTGGCACATAGGGGCATCGTAGCTACTGAGGCCTCACCTGTGGTTAATGGAGAGGAGGCATAGGTGGAAGCTGAGGTGTGGAGAGGGGACAGTGATAGTTACAAAGATTAAGTGCAGGAGGAATTCTTTTGATGGCATTAGAAGCTTTGCAAGGAACGTACAGGCTCAGGGAAGCTATTCACCGATTTAGGACACTCATCTCCAGCAACCACAGGGCAGGCTGTGCTGAAAATAAGGCCCAGGTTCTCATTTTATAAGCAGCAGAGCTGCAAGAGAGCTTGAACGTGTAGCCTGATTTCTAAGTCAAAGCCAGAGCTTTCATGAGAAGAGAGTAGGATTCTGCGACAGAGGGGGAGGATTTTAACCTGGACCAGCCTGAGCGTCCCCAACCCCCAAATCCCCTCCCAGAAACAGCCCCACGCCCTGTTAACAGAAGAGACGAGCGACGCTTGCCCAGAGACAGGGCTCACGATGGCCACACCTGAAGTGGGTGTTTCGCCAGAGGCTGCTGCTCTTCTTGATGATGGCCGGTTCCCAAAATCTCTACGGAGCCTTCACAGGCTCCCTCCACCTGCGTCCCTGCTCATTGCCTCTGCTCAGTGCACGGTCTCAGACAGGGCGCCTCCTGGAGAGCCCTCCTATCCACACCTCCTCTTCTGCCACCCTGGGGCCCCAACAAATATCTTCTAGTTTCTTGGGAAAGCCATCTCTCCTCAACCCATAAACTTCCCCAAATTTTCTATCGAGAAAGAGCCCTCTAGTTCCCTAGGATCTGCGGCTCCTGGAAACCAAAGCCAGGCGGAAAGCCTCCTGTAATTTTCTGCTTTGTGCAGTGAGGCAATGAGCTCACAGGAACCTCACTGCTTGGATGTGGGAAAGGACACAGAAGGGAACAATCAGGAAGGGAGACGTGCAATGTCAAAGAATATGAACACATCCCCGTAAAAATAAATGGAAAAGTGACGCAGGCGCACACGAGTCCAAGGGAGGAGCAAAAGTGCCTGTAAGAGACATCTAACCCTACACGCTGGCTGGACCGCAATCACTCTTTGCCGTCTAATTTAAAATAGGAGGTAATAAAAGCAAAACTGAGAGAGACAGGAAAACCAACTCAAGCAACTTATTAGCACAACCTTGATTCCTTCCCGACAGTTTTTGAAAAACTCTTTCATATAACACTGACTCAAAAGGAACAAACTTCAAATTTAAGATAAATAAGTACTAGGGATGTAATGTACAACATGACAAATATAATTAACGCTGCTGTATATCATATATGAAAGTTGTTAAGAAAATAAATCCTGAGTTCTCATCACAAGGAAAAATTTTGTTTTCTATTTCTTTAATTTTGTATCTATTGAGATGATAGATGTTATTACCAAACTTACTGGATAATCATTTCATGATGTATGTCAGTCAATTAATTATGCTTTACACCCTAAACTTATATATTGCTGTAGGTCAGTTATATTTCAATAAAACTGGAAGGGAAAAAAAAACAGAATCAGGGCATCAGGCCAGGCAAAGGTGATTCTCTGGATACCAAAGAGACCACAAGCAGTTGACTGCTATTAAAAAAAAACAGGGAAGGTTGGCAGGGGGGATGAACTGGGAGAATGGGATTGACATGTATACATTACTGATACTATGTATAAAATAGATAACTAATGAGAACCTGCTGTATAGCACAGGAACTCTACTCAAGGCTCTGTGGTGACCTAAATGAGAAGGAAATCCAAAAAGGAGGGATATATGTATGCGTATAGCTGATTCGCTTTGCTGTACAGTAGAAACTAACACAACATTGTAAAGCAACTATACTCCAATAAAAATTTTTAAAAAACAGGTCTTCCCTGGTGGCGCAGTGGTTGGGGGTCTGCCTGCCAATGCGGGGGGCACGGGTTCGTGCCCCGGTCCAGGAGGATCCCACGTGCGGCGGAGGGCCTGGGCCCGTGAGCCATGGTCGCTGAGCCTGCGTGTCCGGAGCCTGTGCTCCGCGGCGGGGCGGGCCACAGCAGTGAGAGGCCCGCGTACCACCAAAAAACAAAACAAACAAACAAACAAAAATTTTAAAAAACAAATATAATGATAATGAAAAGGTTTGAAAAATTGAGAGAATTACTTAAATATTACACAGGGACATGAAGTCACCAAGTGCTGCTGGAAAAATGGCGCCAATAGAGTTTCTCAATACAAGGTTATCACAAACCTTCAACTTGTAAAAAACACAATATCTGTGAAGTGCAATAAAGTGAAGCACAATGAAAATAAATAAATATATATAAATTTAAAATACCACTGACTCAAATTCCTCCAATTATTTCTTGGCCCCATGGAATGACACAGGCTCAGATGTCTTAGGTGAATTTTTTTGATCGTCCTGTTTCAAAAGTATGTCAAAACTCCTTGCTGAAAGACATCAGTAATATCGTAGCAAGGCACGCATCTCTGAATGGAAACAAAAACATGGATATTGGAAAATGATTTTCAAAGGCCCCACATCACGCACACCTTTGTCCTGCACATCCGAATCCGTGCCACACGATCATTTCGCATTTACACGCCCATCCTGGAACAACACTGCCCCAGGAAGGTATACACAGTAGCCTAAAATTGAAAGGCCAGCTTGAACACTGTATCTAACACCAGGACTATTACATGAGTGTCCCAAAATCCAAGCTGCAAGTATAAACCACATTTTTGGTGCATTAATTTGTTCACAGCCCAAAAATCAACCATCCGTCAGCTATTAATCAAGAGAGGGTTTAGGGCAATCCAGATACCTTCAACCATGTGTTGTGGCTGCTACGAGTTGCAGCAGAATAGTTTATCTTCAGCCCGAAGTCTCATTTCATTCATGAAATAATGTAAGTTGATCCCTTAAACTAAAATAGAAGTTGGAGTCTGCCTGAAAGCTTGCATGAATGTGGACTGGAAAGCTCGCCATCTGGAGAATTCTTCTTCCAATCTCTCCACCACTTTAATCATCCTGCCTAATAAACAAGCAGGACTGACCAGAGCTGAACAATGGGGTGTGTCCTGTTAGGGGACCCCAAAGGCATCAACTCATAAGGACATGCTTGAGATGGGCTGGAAGGCATGAATCCCATGAGAGCCAAACAATCATGGACTTCACAGCCCTCATAAAATGGAAAACTGACATATTTTCGACCTAAGTGTCAGCATACATTCAAGCTATTTCTTAAAAAGAGGAAATTAAATTGTGTTTATCAGTCACACTTGACAACTGTCTGGAGATCGTCCAGGATGCAGCAAATCTCAGCAAAAGACTCCTCGTATTCACCAAACAATGGAAACTTCAGCCAAGAACAATGCAAACCGTGTTCGGGGCTGACAATAACCGAAACACAGCCATCCCGCCTGCCAAGCTATCTTATCTTTTTCATTGTAGACGTACAATTATCTGGTACTTTCCTGTGCCATTTTCCTGGAATAAACTAAAGAATGGATATAAGTATATTACCTTTAATGTTTATAAAAGGAAAATAAATCTGTATGTCTTAAAAAGAGACACATGATCCAGGTGGATATCCCATTGAGAGAGAGAGAGAGAGAGACAGAGGGGGAATGAGTGTGTACGTTCATATATATCTACAAACATAGATATATATACGAATGTTTCAAATTTCATTTTCAAAATTTATATTGTACAGCACAGGGAATATAGCTAATATTTTATCACTATAAATGGAGTATAACCTTTAAAAATTGTGAATCACTATATTGTACACCTGACACATGTAATATTGTCCAACTATACTTCAAAAACATTTTTAATAAAAATAAAACTAAAAAAATAAGTTTATCCGTGTATCACATATTTGTCTTAGCACAGTAAGAATCTAGGTTACAGGCACCAAAGAAATATTAAAGGAACCGGAATTTTCATTGTGCACAAACACAAGCCAGAAATCATTTTTAATCATTTACAATGCAAGCGACAAAGAGCGTTTCCATTTCTGACCTATGAGCAAAAATCCTCATCTTGTAGCCCTTTCCCACCTGAGACCCAGGGTGAGCCTGTCTCCTCACGCACTTCTATACACACGTGCGATAGCTTCAGTCATTAAAGCCAAGTAACCGTATCCACCACGATGCACCCGGCTTAGGCAAAGAAAACCCATCGCGCTGATGAAACGCAAAGACACCGCCTCAATAAGCAACACCGTTGAAAGCGGGACTGTCCAATGCTGAATTGCGTGGCTACGTAAAATAAACAGATTCTGTAAAGATGTCTTGCCAGTACCCAACGGTTTACAACTTTGAACACTGGACCTCTGTCTCTTTCTAGTCATCCTTCTGACAGCCTTGCTTTCTTTTATCCTGTGCTACCAAGCGCACTGGACGCTTCGCCCTGCCTATCTCCTTCACACAGGCTAAGGGATCTGGGTCCTCCGACGCTTTCTCTTTGCCAACATCCTGTTTGGATTATTGGTAGAGAGGCTGGATCTTTGGAAAGCTCTCATCTTTGAAGGAGTTGTCAGGCTGCAGTTTTGCAAACTGCAGAGCACAAACACTTCAATATTTACGCTCCTTCTATCGACACTGAGTAAATTAGACTCTGGAATACCTGCATTACCCAAACCATCTGCTTCACGGCATTTTAGAAAATGAGTAGGTGGGGAAAATTCATGAGCCTTTTATCTTATCTCTTGTTGCTAAGGAAACTACTATTTTTTGGTAGGGATAATCCTAGCATCTCAAAAGAACCAGGACACAGCCCTCCTTCCTCTCTTAAAATGAAATCTGTGTCTTCCCCAGAGAGCATTCTCCTAAGTCACACTGGGCCACCTGGTCCCAAAGGACACTTTGAGATTCCAAGGTAGTTGAAAACAGGCAGGGCTGAATTTTCCCTTTGCATTTTCGCCATCAGCCTGTGCCGAATGGAGGAGTCCACAAAGTTTATCTCAAAAAGCGAAACGACTGTTTCCACCCGGTGTGTTTTATAAGGGTTTATTTTGTCGTTCATGCCAATGAGACTCAGGGGAAACGAAAAGATCCATTTTGTCCCATCAAACTGGAAGGCGTTTTACTTGAAAGAAGCCCTTGTGTGATGAAGACAGAATAAAAAATAATTATCTTCAGTTCCCTGGGGATTTCTGCCTGAAAACATAAAAGAGACCCTGCAAGCAGAGTGGGGAACTGCCCACAGATTTCATATCCTCGGGAGTCTTGGAAAACATCACTCCTCCGTGTACACCGCCCACATCTTACCAGAGGGGAGAACACACTGAAAAAAACCTTTTGAAATATGGCATTTGTGGATTGTGAGCTTGTTTCAGTGCAGCGTAAATCCCCAGGAACACATTATGTCCCAGGAAGGCAACTGTGCACAGAACGGAAAATGGCTGTGGACAACCAAGTGACTTGCATTCTGCTTTGGGAGACAATCTGATTCCACCCCCAATCCGCAACAGATTTGCATAATTCATTTAAGGAACACTGGTTTTCATTCTCTGAGGCACAACTGCTGTGAGGGGGGTGGGTGTGGTCCACATCCAGCTTCAACTTTTCTCCTCCACGATCCCCAGAGCAGAGCATTTTTGCAGGCAGTTAAGCCAGGGGGCCCAGATGCTAAGCAAGGACAAACCTTAAAAGACTTTCTGTCTTACGCTTACTGTGAAGTCCAAGAAAGCAATCAGAGAGAGAAATGGTCAAGGATCCCAGCTGGTGATGGCAAAAAGAAGGCATCGTTAAATTTGCATCAATTTACGTACGGATGGTTGGGAAAAAACTGTACTTTGACTCCCGCCCCCCCCCCCATTTACAATAAGCAGGGAAATGAGTGCAAAAGGAACTTGAAAGTTTAACTGCAATTTTTAATGTTAACACAAAGCTTGATGTTATCAAGCTCCCCCAATCAATGACATCGATGGCCAATACATGTGAGACCAATACGAGACCCACGCATGGGGCCTACTGACTTGTTTGCCTATATTAAATTACCAACAGCAGAGTTAGGTGAGTGTGTAAAAATTATTACCAAACCTGGTTTTACGTGTCAGAGCAACTCGGTGTGTGGTCTGTTGTTAGGAGCTTGTTTGAAATGCATATGCTCAGGCCCTGTCCCAGACCTAGCAGGTCAGAATCAAGGGCTGGGGTCCACACATCTGTGTTTTAACAAGTCCTCCAGGTGAGCCTGATACACTCTCCAGTGTGACCAGTGTGAGAACTGCTACACTCCAAAATCCCCAATGACCTCATTTCTGTCACTAGTGAACTACGTCTTTGGTTTTTACATAGATTAGATATATTTCATTTCTAGTATCATGTAAGATGCGTCCAGGTCACTGAAATACAGACGATATTAGCCAAGATCCTATGTAACAGGCATTAACTTCATAGGCCAAAATTTACTGAATCCTTGAAGAAGACCAAAAAAAGAAGGAAATAGAAAGGGGAAAGGAAAAAAATTATTTAAGAATTATACTGCCATTAAATATGATGTTTGAGAGGAATATGTAAAAATATGGAGAAATACATTATAATATTAAACTTAAAATGAAGAATACAGAATTATATATCTGGTGTGATCACAATCTTAGAATATAGTCTTTTTTTTAAGACTGGAAGGAGATTCACTAAAATGTTAGCAGTTCATGTCTTCCGGTGGTAGAGACAACAAATGATTTTGTTCCCCCCTCTTTTTACTCGTCTGTTTTTCATAGTTTTTGATCATAACGATGGAGGTATTGCTCTTTTAATGGCAAATACACTTTAAAATACGCATTAAGGCAGGACCGGTTTATAACCTGCTCACGCAAAGATAAGGTGCTTGCACCGTTTTTCACAGTCAAGTTTCTACTCCAGTTGACGTACTCCAGATGTGAAGCAGAACTGAGTGTCTCCTGGGTTTGCTACGAACAGACAGATACAGTGATATTATTTTACTAGACGATGCTGTGGAGTACATCACACACATTAGGAAATGATCCTGACAGCCTAGAAATACTCTGGGGGGTGGGAGGGGAAAAAAATATATATATGGTTCAAGGGGTGGCATGGAAATCACACAGGTGTGCGGCGTGGGTGCACTCTAAAAGAGAGGACCCGTCAGGTTAAGACACCCATCCATAACTCACCCCTCCTGTCTCCTGCCCTAGGTCTCCTGCACTACTTGAGAATGACAGGCAGTTGGGGGAAAGCTAGGGATACAACCCTTCAATCAAGTGACGTCTTGGCTAGTTCCCTAGCTATCGTGTACTGCAGCTTAAAACCATCCCAGTTGTTTCCACTCTTCAAATCTTGCGATCCCAGAAAAGCAGACGTCACACAGATATTCAGAAGCATAGGAAAAGTGATTCCCCAGAATCCCACAAAAGACTGACTTGACTTTAAAAATGTCTTTTTGGCTGCCTCAAAGGAGACTCTCACAGAATCCTTTTCTAAATGAAATGACACCTGCTTTCCCATTCCATTGGTGACTTTGATCATAAATAACAAACAAGAGGCAAGAAGGGTCGCCAGTGAACACGGTGTGGGCTTTAGACTCAGACAGAACGGGGCTGGAGTCCAGGATCTACTTCATCTGGGTCAACTCTCGATTATGCTGCATCCATCAGCTAAGGTTTCCTCTGTTGCGAAATGAGCATAATGATACCTGCTTTACAAGGCCACAGTGAGCACGTGAGGTGCAAAGAATGCACTGTGCCCCTCTAGCACACTGTACCACGGTGGTGGAGATGGGAGTGGATATGGTGGTGGGTACAGGGGTCCAAACAGTAGTAGTGAGTACTATCTGACTCAGGAGAGAAGTCTGTCCCTCAATCCTAAAGGACCAAAAGACAGAAACACCCTGCTAGTGAGTGTATAAACTGGTATTACTTAGGGAAACAATGCACCTCCACCATTGACCTATTCCATCCCTGACTATGATCCAAGAGGAGCTTAGCACACGTGCATAGGAGTCCAGACTGAGAATCCACTGCCAGCAGCACTGTTTGTAAAAGCAAAAGACTGAAAACAATCCAGATGCCCTAACACAGGAGAACGGATAAGTCATCATGGCATAGCTCCCTGGCTTAATACTTAATAGACATCAAACTGAATGAAGGACATCATAGAAATAAAGGCTGAGTGAAAAGAAAAAGGAAGTGCCAATAGGATGCTATTTCTATAACATAAAAGCAAAAGCAGATCACCTATTATTAAGGCACACCCATGCTTGTGATAAAAAGAGGAAGAAATTCAAAGCAAGGGAACGAAAAACCCAATCACAGATTCCGGGCTACTTCTGGGGCGAGGAGGCAGGAAAGATGAAGAAGTAGTATAGGTGGGTAAGTGATTAGCCACTTCCTAATTCCTCTGTTCAGTGGATGTTGAATATATTATAGTATTTAATGAATGTAATGACAAACAAAGCTAAGGCCACGATGGACCCATGATAATAGCATGTCCAACTCCCTCCAGTTGAATTTTTTTTATAATGCTATTTAAGAGGGACAGAACATATTCTCTAAAGGTTGTTCCTAGACTTAGAAAAAATGGCATCAGGAGAGGGGACTCAATGTATTGAAGAGTAATTAAGGGTGCGGGGTGGGGGGCGGGGGGGGAGATAAATGTTAACAAAGTTACAGAAGTAAAAGCAGCTAAAGCAAAACCAAGAGCTGAGGGCTTCCCTGGTGGCGCAGTGGTTGAGAGTCCACCTGCCGATGCAGGGGTCGCGGCTTCGTGCCCCGGTCCGGGAAGATCTCACATGCCACGGAGCGGCTGGGCCCGTGAGCCATGGCCACTGAGCCCGTGCGTCCGGAGCCTGTGCTCCGCAACGGGAGAGGCCACGACAGTGAGAGGCCCGCGTATCACAAAAAATTTTAAAAAAAAACAAAGAGCTGTGAGTAATGTCTAAGCCATGGAGAGAAAGGATGACAGGTGGGAGTCCCCAGAGTTAAGACACAATAAGCACCAAGTTCACCGTTGGAGAACCACCAGGCTGAAGGCTGGAACGCTCCCACGACAGTATAATGCTAGCACCTCCAACTGTCTGCAGAGCTCCACTTGAAGAAATGCTCTTCTCTGAAGATTTCTTGCTCCAATTAACACCTACACTTCACTTCACATGTATTTTCTAAGATGTTTACCTCCACATTTTCACCTTCCTTTGAAAGAGGAAAAAAGAAACAATCTCCACATCCTAAAAGATGCTGTCACTGCTTGAAAAAAAAATTAAGAGATGGACCAAAGTAGCAATAATTTTTTGCATTTATTGAGCACTTACTATGTGCCCCACACTCTTTAAGTGCTTTTACTCGTGAGTTCACTTAAGTCCTGTTACACTGAGGTGGGGATGCTTAGCATCTCCCTGTGTATTAGACGGAGAAGCCTAGAGACAGGCTGAGGAATGAGATGTTAGATCTCTGTGAAGATGGCCTATTTGGCTGAATTATCTGCTGCCTGAGCCCATTTTCTTATCTGCCCCACAGCAACTGGGACGAGGAGAAGGTGAACTGGTAGGTCTCCACGCCACCCAACTCCCTGGCAATATCCGGGGCAATGCCAAAGCACCCCAGGGCCACCCTGCCTGCCTGGCTTCTTCTCTCCTTTAATCAGTGCTAGGAGCCCAAATCTGAAATTGAAAGGGAAGGAAACAGTTAACGCAATTCCCACCTCACCTCCCCACCCTGGTAAATCGATTGTTTCTCTCACCCTGTGCTCACAAATGAGGACTCCTTGGCTTGAGCATCTATTGGACTCTCCGTACAAAAGAAATGCCCAAACAATACATGTTCAAGACCGTAAGGGTCCAATTAACTCAGGCACTGATTGCTTGGTTGTTCAAAGGAAGGGCATCACTTCTTTTAATCGAAGGGGTGAGAACCGCAAAGATTAAATGCAGTTTGCTGAGGCACTGAGAAGCCTGGGATGATTACATAATTCTAGAATTACGTGAGAACACGAGAATGCTAGGAAGGGGAGCTGGGGATGCCAGGCTTTTAAAAATCCTGATGCCCACACCACATCCCAGAGTGTAACAGCATAATCTCTGGGAAGGCAGGGACAGGGGCCAGGCTCCCCAAGGTGACTCTGGGCTGTTATTACCCAGAAACCTGGAGAGAATGGAATAAAAATAGAGACAATAACTGGAAAAGAGTGGGCAAAAACTCAGATGGCTTTCATTTACAGCGAAGTCAGGGGAACAAAATCAATTATCTCTATGTCTTATACTGAAAAATTTTAATTTTGGACAAACTGTTATACACAAATAGTACTTTACTAAGGGGAAAAAGGAGAGGTTTCATCCAATTATGATGCTTCAGTCTCTCTTTAAGTTTTGATTCTGGACGGAGAGGAAAGATTTCCACAAGCGCATTCTGTCCTTTGTTATTTGTACAAAGGCACCAGTGAGCGTCAGAAAGGAGACGCAGCTCAAATGGGCCCCTCTCACGCCACCCACCACCTCTTGGGAGTCGGCGGGTGATTTTATCTGTGGAACTCACTTGTTTTGAACTTTATCTTCCTTTGAACGACTACGTTATCTCTATTAATTTTCCAAAGAGAGCTTTAGAAAAAGTTGTTTAGGTTCCTAGAAAAGGAAAATAACCATGTTTCCTAAAATTTACATTACAAATTACATTTCAAACACAATGAGAAAGTCTGTTTATTTTTTTATTCAAATTACATCAACTTTTTTTCCAGAAGTAAATTAAGCTCCAGTTCCCTACTCAGCTTTTAAAAACAAAACCTTTCCAAAACAAACGAAGGCGATATTTCAGATAAATGTATCCTCATTACGTATCTCCTCCATCCCCCTCTATGTAATAAGGATATATTTTGACACATATTTATACATTGTATATAGTATTTCTATATATGTAGTTGGTTAAAGATATATCAAAAATAAGTTATCGGGTTCTATGGATGTAACTGGATACGTACATGTAATTGCATGTAACATTATATATAGATATACATATAATACATTGTTTTTCATAGTTTATATTTTTCACATTTCATTTTATTTACGTAGATACATTTGTGTACACTGACATACATTTCATATACTCAAAATGATTCTGAGCAATGAAATTTAGCATTATAAACTCAGAAAATTACTTTGAGCAGAGACAAAGCTAATTGAATCTTAATTTCGTCTGTTACTTTCAGATGATGACGGACTGTTCTACTCAGTAAAAAACAAGTTAACAAAAAGGAGCTCAGAAAGCTTAGTTTTGTAGAGTTTCGGAGTTATTTACCGAACCTGCTTATATTTAAAAAAAATTTTTTTTAATTAATTTATTTATTTTTGGCTGCGTTGGGTCTTCATTGCTGCGTGTGGGCTTTCTCTAGTTGCGGCGAGCGGGGGCTGCTCTTCATTGCAGTGTGTGGACTTCTCATTGAGGTGTCTTCTCCTGTTGTGGAGCACGGGCTATAGGCGTGCCGTCTTCAGTAGTTGTGGCACATGGGCTCAGTAGTTGTGGCTCGTGGGCTCTAGAGTGCAGGCTCAGTGGTTGTGGCACATGGGCTTAGTCGTTCCACGGCATGTGGGATCTTCCCGGACCAGGGCTCAAACCTGGGTCCCCTGCATTGGCAGGTGGATTCGTAACCACTGCACCACCAGGGAAGCCCGAACCTGCTTATTTAAATCCATCTAAATCCCATTCAGCAGGTTCTAGGTCTATGAAAAAGTACAGCTCAGGCAAGTTCCGTCGAGCCAGGATACTGAGTACTCCCAGAGGACCACCGTCAGACAACAGCATCGAACTTCATGCTGCCTGGATTCATTCACTTGACAAGTTATGTTTCCAGCAGGCTTGAAGAATTCTCTTGAAGTTGAAATTAGTGGGGCAGGAACTGGAGAGCTTTTCCAGCGCCTTCTGGACATTTCCACTCTGTCCTACTTCCGCCTGTGCTTGAGCTAGTTGCTGGCCTACCTGGGGACACTCAGGTACCCACAGATGTTTGCTGATGCCAGTACTGGTCAGCCCGATGGACCAAGAAGACCTCTCCCATGAGCCTCTCAGCACCACTGGCCACTTTGTCTAAAACTGCAACATCCCCGAGCCTGAACATGTGCCGTCCCTCTCCCCCACTCCACATTCCTGCCTGTCTCCCTGTACTATCTAACATGCTGTGCGTGCTAGTTACTGATCATATGGATTTTCTGACTCCCCTGCTAGACTGTAAGTTCCATTCAGGCGAAGACTTAGAACTGTTTGTTCACTGGCAAATTGCAAATGCTGAGAGCCGTGCGTGACAAACAGCGAGGGATCCATAAATATTTGTTGGTTACATGAATAAGCCGGAATGCCATCTGATCAACTGAGATAAAAAGGCAAGAGCATAAGAGGAAAAAGGGAGAAAAAGAGGTCTTGATAATGTTCAAATGGTTCGGCACGCTAGTCAAATTTGTTTTCAGGGTGAAAGAGAGCCCCCATATTCCTTTCAAACTTGTGGACCATTCGTTAGTCATCTCCATGAGAATTTTCCAGAAGAAGCAGGCTTGGGTGTGATTATGTCTAACAGCCCCAATTACCCTGAATTCTTGCCAGAATGAGAAACATTATGGTTTTGTTCATTTTCTTCTCTATATTTGAACTGGCATCAGTAGATGTAAACGTTGAAATGGATTTTATTTTCAATGGACTCATGTTTCCCAGCCTCCTGCCAATCCTTTTATAAGCAGTTACTGATCAGCCTTCGCAAAGCCACGCTTACAGTGGTGTGTTTTTGTTCCACTTATTTCACAGACTGGCAGAATGCACTGTTCTACTTACTTTACAAGCTGCGTATGTTTTTGTTCCACTTACTTTTACCCCGTGGCCTAAGGCAGGGGTTGGCAAACGTTTTCTGTAGCGTGCAGACAGTAACTGTTTGAGGCTCTGTGGGTCACACGCCCCACTGCTGTAGCTCCAACGCAGCCATGGACAATATGTAAACAGGTGGGTGTGGCTGGGCTCCGGTAACACTTTATTTGGGGGCACTGAAATCTGACTTTTATCTAATTTTCACATTTCAGGAAATACTATCTTTTGACTGAAAAAAAGAAAGACATTTAAAAAATGCCAAATCCATCCGCCTGTGGGCCATGTAAAAACAGGCAGCGGGTAGGGGTATATTTTGCCAACCCCTGGCCTAAAGGTAAAAGGATTTCTTGAAGTGGTTCTTAACCTTGAAAAGGTGTTTTCCAGATTCTTCTTTCAGTCTCTATCCCCTAAATGCAATTTGCCACAGGGAAGTTCTCTTCAAACGGAAAGACGGGAGCTGCTGCATGAACCCATGGCACAAGAAGGTAGATTCTGACCAGAGGACCTGAGCTTCACGTGTTCACCGCTTTCTGCTCCTTGGAGCTCTGGAGCCTACACCTATACCTGAGGCCCACTTAAAAATATCAGCGGATGACCAAAGAGATGTTAAGTAGACAATCATCCGTCATCTCTTCCAAAAGTGTTCAATGCTGCTTCCTCTGGGTTCCCAGAGTCTTTGTTCATCTCTGCCCCGAAGTCCCTCCTAATCACACGTGCAGCTCCTTGAGGGCAGAGCATATTGAAGCCTCATTCCCCCCAGCCCCAGAATCCTGCCTCAGTACCTAAGATGCTCAGTACATGTGTATTGAATGCCATTTCCTCACCTTAATCAGAACTGACCAAGGATCGTCCAGTGCAGAGCTGAGGGAAGACAGCTTCCTGAAGTATGTTTCATTGAGAACAAACACAAAAGAACTTGACCATGTGGGAGGGTCTCTGGGACTTGTGCCCTGTGGATTGGGGAAAGAACCCCTTTTAGAGATCACTGTCAACGTGGAGAATGGATTCACTGACTGGACAAAATGGGAAGCTACTGGCAAAGATAAAATGCACAGGTGTCTTATAACAACGGCTCTACTTCCTCTGTCTCTCATCTCGGTCTCTACGGCTTGCCATCACCGCCCCTTTCTCAGGGGCCCCAAGCGTCAGCTGCTAGCAAAGGTGACTAATCAAGTTACAGTCAAGAGGGTCGAGTATACTGGTACTCATACTATCACCTGTGGATGGCCACTGAGATCATCTCAAGGAAGGGGATGCCTATACCCAGCCTCACCAAAACAGCACGTGCTCCAACAGGAAGCATCTTTGGCCAATCAAACGTAAGCATGGTCAGAGCACAGCTGCTCCTGCAATGCCCCTCTCTTCACCTCCTCACCCTGCTAGAGGCGCTCTTTCCTTCCACGTTGCCCGAAGTGGGTCACTGTACTGACCACACACGAAAAAGTACTTGCAATTTTCACCAACCTTTTTTTGAACTGGAAAATCACACTGTGCTCATTTTGCCTCTTACATGGATTAGAAGGAAAACCACTAAGTGGGTAGCCTCAAACCAATACTGGTCAACTGCTAGTACTGTACATATTAATGGAGTTACTGGTGGAACTCTGTAGGTTGTAGCTACAGTAATGCTTTTTTGCTGGACTTGAAGAAACAAGACATCACGAGTACCGCAGCGACAAGGAAATGAATTCTACCAACAACTGAGAAGCCTGGAAGAGGATCATTCCGTAGTCCAGTCTCCAGATGAGAACACAGCCCAGCCAACACCTTGACTGCAAAGTGAGACGCTGCCAACTCTGAGCAGAGAACCCGGCTAAGCCCTGCCCAGACTTACGACCCACAGGAAATACGAGAATAAATGGCTTTAAGCAATTACTTGGTAGTAATTTATTATGTAGCATAGATAGCTAACACAGCAACTCTAGCAAATGCCCAATAATAATGAGGATGATGATGATGATGTAGGTATTGCAGCGCTTATGAAATGCACAAACACATCTTGGTTTTGCCACTGGTGCGTGATTCCCACCTTACTCAGTGGGCGAATGAAAATAACAGAGAGAGTAAAAACCCAGCATTGGAATTTTAGTGACACCAGTTTGAAGACTGCTTTGTCCCCTTTCTTGCTGTGTATCCTTTGGCAGTCTTACCTCTGTGAACGCTGTACCACAGAGGTAATAAGAATACTTACCTGATAACACTGGTTCTCAAACGTGGCTGCCCACGGTACTCAGGTGGAGAGCTTCACAGATGCTGGTGCCCACCCTGTCCACAGGGATTCTGATGTAATGGTAAAGGGTGGGGCCTGGACACGGGGAAGTTCACAAGCTTCCCCACGGGATTCTGATTGGCAGATGGGCAGCAAAGCTGGAAACCAGCTGCCTGTGGAGTCGCAGTGAGGAGTAAATTGCACAGTGAGGACTTCCAACGGTGAGCGCTCAGGAAAGGTCGCTTTAGTTATTACCCTTGTTTAGGAGAGGACGGAAGCTTAAGGTGAGAGCATTGAATGGCCCAAGGTCACACGTTTAAGTAGGAGCGCTAGCATCAAAATACAGCTTATCCTTATCACACCTGATTTAAAAGATCCCCGGATATCACTCTAGGTCTCTGTTCCTTAATTTTGGCCAACATTAGGTCCTCAGAAAGAAACCAGTGTAACAGGGGTCAGTACACTGCAGCCTGTGGGCCAAATCCTGCAATTGCCAACTTTTGTAAAAAAAAAAAAAGTGTAATAAAGTTGTACTGGAAGTTACCAATTCATTTATTGCTTTTGTGCTACAACAGCAGAGTTCAGTAGTCAAGACAGAGCTGAAAATATTCAGTATCTGGCCCTTTGTAGGAATGCTTTGTTCAGTCCCGCAATAAAGAAACAGTAACCAAGATGAAGGTTTATCGGGGTTGGTGACCTAACTGGTCTCCATTTAGTCTATGTGGATTTTCCCAGAACATTAAAGAGAGGATACACTTGAATAGCTGAAACGCTTAACTCCCCGAGGAAGCAGACTGAGGCCACAGGACGTGTTGGACCGGCTTAGATCATTAAGGCCCCTCAGGAACCAGAGGGTAAATGGGATCCAGATTTTCTACCCTCCACACAGTGCTGCTTCCAAGCTACTGCAATTCAACTGAAATAAACCAGTTAAATGGGGGAGGGGGCGGGGGGCGCGAGGGGGGAGGCAGTAATTTCCTTCCGTTTTCTGTTTGTTTCGGCAAAATCACCAATAATTTCAATGGACTGGACAAAACCAGTGCAGATTTTAATAAGAAGAGATCTGTTCTAGAGTTAGATGCTAACTCTCTGCAATAATGTAAACAACTTCCTTCTGCTGTTTTGAGAAGGTCTAACATAGCAGACCTCCAAGTGGGACAAACGCCTGTTTAAAATCTTTAAGGAACTGCTTCATTCTATTCAGCTCCGAATGGGTGGAATGAGCTCTGTTTTAAATGGAGAATTTTCTCTTTGTGTTATCAATCCCACTGTTCCAAGTGGTGTAAGCCTTCCCTGTGCTGGACAAGCAAGTGCTGGTCAGCTGGAGCATAAGGAGAAAATCACCTCGGGGAGCTGCCTGTCTTCCTTTGAAGTCTCCTGCCTGCTGGTTATCACATTGCAGATATTTCCTGGGGTCAAAAATTACTGAATTTCAAAATTTTTTTTTTTTTTTTTTTTTTTTTTTTTTTTTTTTTTTTTTGCGGTATGTGGGCCTCTCACTGTCGTGGCCTCTCCCGTTGCGGAGCACAGGCTCCGGACGTGCAGGCTCAGCAGCCATGGCTCACGGGCCCAGCCGCTCCGCGGCACGTGGGATCTTCCCGGACCGGGGCACGAACCCGCGTCCCCTGCATCGGCAGGCGGACTCTCAACCACTGCGCCACCAGGGAAGCCCTCAAAAATATTTTTAAATCACTACTTTTTTCCAAATGTCCCCTAGATACATTTACTTTTTATTATTTTTTTTATTGGAGTATACTTGGTTTACAATGTTGTGTTAGTTTCTGCTGTACAATGAAGTGATCAGCTATATGTATATGTATATCCCCACTCTTGGACCTCCCTCCCCTGCCATCACACCCATCGAGGTCGTCACAGAGCACCAAGCTGAGCTCCCTGTGCTATACAGCAGGTTCCCACTAGCTATCTATTTTACACACGGTAATGTATTTATGTCAAACCTAATCTCCCAATTCGTCCCACCCTCCCCTTCCCCTACCCCATATCCACATGTCCATTCTCTACGTCTGCATCTCTATTCCTGCCCTGTAAACAGGTTCATCTGTACCATTTTTTCTAGATTCCACATATATGCATTAATATACAATATTTGGTTTTCTCGTTCTGACTTACTTCACTCTGTATGACAGCCTCTAGGTCCATCCACCTCACTACAAGTAACTCAATTTCGTTTCTTTTTATGGCTGAGTAATATTCCATTGTATATATGTGCCACATCTTCTTTATCCATTCATCTGTAGATGGACACTTAGATTGCTTCCATCTCCAGGCTATTGTAAATAGTGCTGCAATGAACATCGGGGTACATGACTCTTTTTGAATTATGGTTTTCTCAGGGTATATGCCCAGTAGTGGGATTGCTGGGTCGTATGGTAGTTCTATTTGTAGTTTTTAAAGGAACCTCCATACTGTTCTCCATAGTGGCTGTACCAATTCACATTCCCACCAGCAGTGCAAGAGGGTTCCCTTTTCTCCACACCCTCTCCAGCATTTAATTTTTTAAAGTATATTTCAATGAGCCATCTGTTTTTAATAAGAAGCTTTCCAACTTTCTGTTGCTCATCTGTAGAGTGAGAGGAATGAACTGGATGATCTCTCAGTCCCCTTCCCTCTCAAACTCGGTGTGATGACGTACTTTTACCGAAGACATTCATCTAGATAAACAACTGCAAGCCTGTGCATTGTCCCGGGTAAGGATTAGAGGTGGTACGATTAAGTACAGATGCTACACATAAGATTTTGTGCATGTTCTGTGAGCCCAGTTGTCTGAGCCCATAAATAAGATGGACAGCTGGTCCTCATTCCCAAGGAGTAAACACTGGAAGACAACACTGAAATGCACAAAAATAAGGATACAGAACATACGTGGGGGAAAAAATTCTCAACCATTGAGACCTGTTTGTTCTCCTAGCAAGAAGCACTCCACAAAAAAAAATTAAAAATTGATCTGGTCCCAAAGAAAGGAAAACTGCAACTTCAAAGCTTGTAGAAATTGTTTTTGGTGCTAAAAGTACACACAGCATGATGCTGTTTTATTTAGGGCGCTGGCCAACGGGCGTTTTTGGTAACTCAAGTGTGGGCCCAACCCTAGGAGGAGGAGGAAACAGGGATTACTCTGCTCTGCACAGTGAAGCAATGGGCACTCATCGTTGGGTCCACAGAGTCTAAGTGGTTGCATAATGTATTCATCTTCTACTTCTACATGTGACTTGAAACAGCACGAACTTATCATCTCAGTTTCCATGGGTCCAGAGCATGAACATGTGTGACCTGAGTCCTCTGCTCAGGGTCTCGCCGGGCTGTGGTCTCATCTGAGGCTCGGGTTGCTGGCAGAATTTGGTTCCTTGCAGGGACAGGACTGAGGCCCCGTTCTCATGCTGGCTGTCAGCTGGTGGCCACTGAAAGATCCTGGAAACTTCCCACAGTTCCTTTCCACGTGACCCTGTCCATGGGCCCCCTGAGGCTTCCAATCACTGCGACTTCGGGGAGGGTCCAGTTCCTTTTAAATGATCTCCAGAAGGGGTCAGGCCCGCCCTGATACTCTGCCTTTAGACTGACTCAATACTGAGGGATCACTAGGTCACAGCAGTGATACTGCAACCTAGCCACAGGTTCTGCTCACACCTAAGGGGAGGGAGGGGGCCACACAGGGGATACACGCCAGGGAGCAGAACACGGCGAGCCATTCAAATTCTGCTCACCAACATATACAGTGGGCCTAGGCAAGAAACAGTTACATGCGCAGACCATTTCTGTTCAGAGGAGAGGTCGACGCCTGTTCTTGGTTAACAGGAAACTGTGAGTGAGGAGGAGGGAGGCTGTATAACAGGAGTGGGCCCGACTTGTGGATAAACTTGAAGCCAGGCAGTATACTGGATGCAATCCAGTGAGCCTCAGGAATCCAACCACCAGTCCTGTGCTATTCAAAGTGGGGCCTGTAGGCTGACCCTGCAGCCTCACCTGGGAGCTAGTAAGGGACATAGCTTCTCAGGCCTCCAGCCTAGACTTACTGAACTAGAATGTCTCAAGAAATATGGTCAGACCCCGAGAGAGCGACTGCTTAGCCTTCTCAGCAGCTGAATGTTCTCATACACGTCAAGAGCGTGTCTGCTACTATCAAGGAACTCGCAAGGAAGCCGTGTATAAGCTCTGTTTTCTTGGCATCAGCAAAGCTGATGGAGAATGGAAACTTTTGGTCAATCTAATGATTTTAAAAACAGAAGTTCAGCAACTCAGCTCATGAACTGTGTATAAGTGTGTCCTGAAGACGATCCCTAAGCACTGTTCAACTGGGAAACCCATGATGCTGGGACTCCTTTGACACACGACAGTCATGGGAACATCCCACAGGGCAGGAGGGGGCAGAAGCAGGGTCACCTGGAGGTTAGGGGTTGAGACACAGGCATCTCACTAGCCTGGAGTGGAACTCCAGCTCCCCCACCCGTCAGCCTCTCCAAGTCCCAATTCTTCTCATCTATACAAAGGGGACAATGCCAGCACCATCCTTCCTTAGTGAGGATCAAATAATTCAGACACCATTCAGCAATAAGAAGACAACCCAACTGAAAACGGACAAAGAATTTAAATAGACACTTCTCCAGTGAAGATACACAAATGCTCAACAAGCACGTGAAAAGATGCTCAACATCATTAGCCATCAGGAAAACAGAAACCAAAACCACAATGAGACAGCGCTTCACGTCCGCTGGGACGGCTGAAGCCAAACTACGGGCAGTAACAAGTGCTGGTGAGCATGTGGCGAAACTGGAATCCTCGCACACGGGTGGCAGGAGTGCACAGTGTACAAACAGTCTGGCAGTTCCACTAAAGGTTAAACAGAGTTACCACATGACCCAGGTATAAACGCAAGAGAATGGAAAACATATGTCCACACAAAAATTTATATGTAGAAATTCATAGAAGCAATATTCATAACAGCCAAAACGTGGAAACAACCCAAATGTCCCTTAGCTGATGAGCAGATAAACAAAACGAGGTCTATTCACACAATGGAATATAATTCAGCTATAAAAAAACGATAAAGTGGGCTTCCCTGGTGGCGCAGTGGTTGAGAGTCCGCCTGCCGACGCAGGGGACACGGGTTCGTGCCCCAGTCCGGGAGGATCCCACATGCCGCGGAGCGGCTGGGCCCGTGAGCCATGGCCGCTGAGCCTGCGCATCCGGAGCCTGTACTCCACGGCGGGAGAGGCCACAACAGTGAGAGGCCCGCGTAACGCAAAAAAAAAAAATAAAAAAACGATAAAGTACTAATCCTTACTACAACATAGATGAGCCTTGAAAACATTATACTAAGTAAGGGAAGGCAATCACAGAAGACCACAAATTATATGATTCCATTGTATGAAATGTCCAGATGTCTAGGCAAATCCATAGGGACAGAAAGTAGATCAGTGATTACCAGGAGCTGGGAGAAGAGAGGAATGGAAAATGAATAAAATTACAATGGAAATATTGTGGAATTAGGTTGCAGAATTGTTGCAAAACTTTGTGAATATACTAAAAACCACTGAGTTATACAAAGCAAAGGTTCTGGTATGTAAATTACATCTCAATTTTTAAAAATAGAAAAATTCACAAAGGTAGATCTTATCAGTGTCCCTAGCACACAGACCATGAATAAAAGCTACCTTAACACAATAAAGAGACTTGGTGGCAGTATGAAATGAGGCTGCCACTATGAAAAACAGTATGGTAGGGACTTCCCTGGTGGCGCAGTGGTTAAGACTCTGCATTCCCAATGCAGGGGTCCCAAGTTCCATCCCTGGTCAGGGAACTAGATCCCAGACGCATGCTCCAACCAAGAGTTTGCATGCCACAACTAAGGAGCCCACATGCTGCAACTAAGGAGCCTGCCACAAGTAAGACCTGGAACAATGAAAGAAAGGGAGAGAGAGAAGGAAGAAAGGAAGGAAGGAAGGAAGGAAAGAGAGAAAGAGAGAGGGAAAGAGGGAGAGAGGGAGAGAAGGAGAGAAGGAGAGAGGGAGGGAGGGAGGAAGAAAAGAAGGAGAAAAACAGTATGGTAGCTCCTCAATAAATTAAACATAGAATTATCATATGATCCAACAATTTCACTTCTGGGCATATACCCAAAAGAAGTGAAATCAGGGTCTTAAATAGATATCTGTAAACTCATATTCACAGCAGCATTATTCACAACAGAAAAAAGGTGGAAGCAACCCATGTCCATTGATAGACGAATAGATGAACAAAATGTGGTAATACATACAATGGAATATGATTCAGCCTTAAAAAGGAAAGAAATTCTGACACACACGACAGCTTCGATGAACCCTGAGGATATTATACTACATGAAATGAGCCAGTCACAAAACAACAAATACTGTATGATTCCACTTATGGCAATACCTAGAGTACTCAAACTCATAGAGACAGAAAGTTAAAATAGCGGGTGTCAGGGCCTGGTGGAGGGGGAATGGGAAGTTATTCTTTAAAAGGTACAGAGTTTCCACTTGGGAGGATGAAAAAATTCTGGAGATGGATGGTGATGATAGTTCCACAGCAGTGTGACTACACTTAATGCCACTGAACTGTACACTTAAAAATGGCTAAAACTGTAAATCTTTTTTTTTTAGTTGAGTGAAAGATTCTTTAAATTCTATGTGCTATGAATATTGGGGTGTGTGTCTATTTTCAAATTAGAGTTTTTGTTTCTCTCGGATATATACCCAGGAGTGGAATTGCTGGGTTATATGGTAGTTCTATTTTTAGTTTTTTGAGAAACCTGCATACTGTGAAACTGTAAATCATGTGTATTTGATCAATTTTTAAAAGTTACAAATAGAGGTAAACAGATGAAGTACTGTGGATGGAGGCTATAATGTCTTTTTTATAAATTCCTCAATAAGCAAGTAAGAGTAAAACAACCATTATGTTTGTCTTTTATAAAATAATGAGAAATTATAAATATATCCCATCACTGCAGTGGGTCAAGGACCACAGTGCATTCCCAGGAACATCACTGAGTGCCTCCAGGTTTGGGGTGAGGTGGGCGGGCCAGGGGGCAGGGTGAGGGAGTAGATGATGTCTGCTTTCTGGGGAGCAAATCACCTGCCACCTCCGCTCTGAAATATGTGCACTCCAGCTTTTCCGCAGCTGCCATCTGAGTCGCGTTCCCAGAAGAGACGTCTCAGGTTATCTTTGGAGCCGCATGAACCAGGCTCAACCCAGAAGCGATCATCAGAGAGGGGCTGCTTTTCAGAGAACATGTGGACACCTGGATCCCAGAGACCACATTTCGAAAGGCTAGAAAGAGCTATCCAATTACGGGTTAATGAAGTCTTCGGAAAGATAACTATACATCGTCAAGATGCTAGGTCTTCGCATAGTAACTACTTGCCTGGAACGAGTAGTGAATTTTCTTCATAGAAATGTTTATCTGGTCAGCCTGTTAATAGTTTTATTCTTCATCAAAGAATTTCAGCAAATGCTATACATGCAGAACAAAATAATAATAATCATTTAAAGTATTCAGGAAAGTCCTAAAATTCCCAAAAGACACTATAATTATACAAGAGTTCTGCTCTAGTATGGCTAGTTTTATTTCATCAGATGCAATACTTCTTTGGTTTGTTTAATACCTCATCTTATACCACAAGAGAAATTTATGGGGGGGGGGAAATCTCTTATGATACACACCTACTGCTTATTTTCCAATTTCTCATACAAGCTGTGGTGTTTGCTCTATCAGCTTCACAAAATGAGTGAAAAGACCAATAAATATTGACCATGTCTCTAGCAGACAATATATATACAATATACACAATGAAAAATTACTTTTTAAATTGTTTTCACACGCAAAATATAATGTTCAACAGATTTTTTCACTGATTAAATAAAATTTATGCATCATATAAACTCAGTCCCACTTTTTAAATACGACTTGACTTCTAGTTAAATCTTGCAAATTTAACCCATGCATTAATCTCTGTCCCCGCCCACAGCTTAGCAAAATGAGAATAAAGGAATAAAAAGAGAGTCACGAGAATTTAAAGAAGAGAAGAGACAGCAGCAGACAACAGTTGCCAACAAAAGGTGCTGAAACTGGAAAGCAGATGTGAGCAGTTCGCAGGGCAGAGTACGCTGAACGCCCAAGATCCAGAAGAGCAGGGGCCAGGAATGCTCAAGCCCGTAACCCCAGAAAGATTCAGGTGACAGATGCCAGATATCAGGTAGCAGGTGTGGGGCTGAACACCAGGGATGAGCTGTAGGTCAGTCTAGAAAGACTGGCCCACAGGTCACCTCAAAGTCCACATGTTTAAAACAACAACGCACTTTCTCGAAACCAGCTGCCTGCCAGTCTGCTTGACTACTGCACCTCTATTCTTCTGACCACCAGGCTTCAACCCCACAGTTATGCATGTACACGCCTCTTCAACCGCCACATCTACCAAGAGCCAGAGCCCTGCTGACTTTTTTCCATGAAAGGTTTCCAGGATCATGGAAGCCTCCACATGGCCCCCAATTGTCTTGCCTCCTGGAATTCATATCCTAGTGTAACCAGTTCCCACATTAAATCAGGGCTTACTTGACTGATCAATTCAATACTACAGAAGTGCTCCAAGACCAGGTCAGCTTTCACTTTGACCTCTTGAATCACCTTTTCTGGGCATGACCGGCTACCAGGTCATGAGGACCCTCAAGCATCCACAAGAGAGCCTACCTAGAAAGGAACTAATTTCTCAGCACCCAGTTGTGCGTGCGCCATCTTGAAAACAGATTTCTCAGCTCCAGTCAAGCCTTCAGATGACAGCAGCCCCAGGTGACATCTATTCTGTGCTCCCTCTATTTCTGCTATGACTCTCAGTATCCTCCTAGACCAGCATCAATGACTAGTTAGCTCAGGTTTTGTTCTTTTTTTCTTTTAACTTTTTATTTTGACATAATTATATAATCACAGGAAGCTGCAAAATAGTTCAGAGTCCTCTGTACACTTCAGCCACCCGATGCTTACATCGTATATAACTATAGGACAATATCAACACCAGGACGTGAATAAAGCAAAAGGGAAAATTATCTCTTTTCACCTGAACTTTACCTAGTAACTATGCAACTTAGTAACTTAGCAAGTTACCTATTATCTGAGAAGCTCAGTTTTGTCATATATAAAATGGGGATGACAGTTCCTGCTCTAAAGGTTTTTGGGAGAATTGAGATTATATTCCCAAAACATCTAGAACAACACTGAGCTTGGCACAGAGAAGTCAATTAATGGCAGCTGCTGTGATTATTCTGTAGGTTTTTCACAATGAAAAACAAACAGTGAGTTCTCAACTCCCATACACTGATTATCATTCTCTCTCTCTCTGGGATCAGTAGAAATGACACTGGATTTTTCTTTAAAAGTGCCACAAGACTTGACATCATCAAGACTTCAAGGATAAAGAAAACATACTTCAGACACTTAGGAAACAAAGGCAAACCACCTACAAAATAAGAAAAAAAATTATACTTCTCTGCAGCAACACCGAAAGCAGTCAGTAATGGAGCAATGACTATAACATCTCGAAGAAAGAAAAGAGAGACCCACACAAAATCCAGTCAAGATGTCACTCAAGCAAAGAGTCAACATAGAGATATTCTCCAGCACGAAAGAATTCAGAGAACACAGACCCCACGAGCCCTCTTGATAAAGCCGCTTTAAGATGAAACCCAGGCAAATAAGAGACAAAACTAAAACCTCACAAATGGAGACTTTTTGGCCAAACAACGGGCAATAAGCAAAGGATCCATTTAAAAAGAACTAACGTTAAGTCACTGTGAGAAGTATCGTTACAGAGCACAATATGACTGGTATATTGGCCTGGCCAAAAAGTTGGTTCGAGCGAACTTCTTGTCCAACCCAATATAAACTGTCACAGCATGAAAATAATATAATAATGTAGAAAATCAGAAGTGAAAATGGAAAGAAGTGTGAAATTGTTAATGTCCTCAAATTTCATAGCAGGAAATCAATCAATATCTAAAATTGAAAACTGTAACTTGAAGACACATAATGTCCTCAACTTCTTAATGTTATTCATAATCTACTTCCTTAACCTTAGATTAGTCCTTTAGGAGCTAATATCTCTTGCAGGAAAAAAAAAATCATCTATCTGAAGTTTAGCTCTTCTCTCAGTTCAAAATCAGTTTCATTTCTTCCTGTGAAATCCAGTGAAGTTAATTATAATACGTTCACAAAATTGGATAAATACCACACACCAAAATGAAAACGTATTTTCCTGTAATTATCTGTCCACCTTCCACCCTTCCTTCTAGAGATGGACTTTCAAAGGTGTTCACCGTGACGGTTACCCAATGAGGGTGATGTTTACTTCTAGTTGGTGGAGATTCTGGGTGGATCTTTTATTTAATTCTTTGTCAGTTTCTGTATTGCTTCATTTTTATAACAATTCCCTGTATTCTTTTAAAACAAGGAACAAAGTCATCATGACTTGGTCTCTCATGCAGCCTTTTCTATTTTTATTCCAAGTACTGCTCAAATTGTGTAAACTAGAAAGAAAAGTGGGTTTTGATCTGATTTATTCATGCTGTCATCTACGAAAACCCAACTGTGCTGGTACAAGTCCAGCTCCTTGCCTATTGTTGCATACAAGTGGCCACCGACAGCAGCAGCAGCATCATACTGGAGCCCAGAAAGAAAAGTCCTCAGTGGTTGGTTTTGAGCCTGGGTTTTGTTTTCTCTATTTAAAAGCCTACTTCAGGATCTCTATCACCACACTTGCTTCTACAAGATGTGTGAATTGAGACCCAAAAGAGTTAAATTCTGAGATCCTAGATGAATCCATGTTCCTGCTTTTTTGGCTTCTATACAAAGATTCTACTCTCTCTGAAACTTAGAGCAAATAAGTAGGACTTTTGTGGTAAATTCTTGGTTAATTTTCACATAAACAAACAAAAAATCCCTACTTTTGGAAATTTTTCAAAGGTGCTTCAGTCAATAAAATTCAATTCCAATTTGTATCTCCTATCAACAAAACTGAAATTTTCCTTCAATGTGACAGAAAGGAGTATTTCTCACAAGCTGCTGAATCACAGGCTAAATTTCTGTCAGGTAAGCTCTCCTGGAACAAGCTAGAAATGCTGACTTCCACAAAATCCAGGAAGGATGGATGTGTGTGGCTGACAAATTCAAACCAACGTGCAGCACTTAGATGACAAGCCAGTGTGAGTCTGAAAGGACACTGACCTAAACAAAACCCCAAAACAAAGTTAATGGAAATCTATGTGTTTCAAGAGATTCAGAATCCAACTGTGAGTGAAACCCAATGGAAACTTGCTGAGAAGAGAAAGAAACTCACAGTGAAGGAAACTATAAACAAAACAAAAAGACAATCCTCAGAATGGGAGAAAATATTTGCAAACAAAGCAACCAACAAGGGATTAATCTCCAAAATATACAAACAACTCATGCAGCTCAATATCAAAAAAACAAACAACCAAGTCAAAAAATGGGCAGACGATCTAAACAGACATTTCTCCAAAGAAGACATACAGATTGCCAAAAAGCACATGAGAAGATACTCAACTGATTATTAGAGAAATGCAAATCAAAACTACAACGAGGTATCACCTCACACCAGTCAGAATGGCCATCATCAAAAAATCTACAAACAACGAATGCTGGAGAGGGTGTGGAGAAAAGGGAACCCTCTTGCACTGTTGGTGGGAATGTAAACTGGTGCAGCCACTATGGAGAACAGTATGGAGTTTCCTTAAAAAACTAAAAATAGAAGTACCATTTGACCCAGCAATCCCACTCCTAGGCATATACCCTGAGAAGACCATAACTGGAAAAGATGCACGCACCCCAATGTTCACTGCAGCACTACTGGCAATAGCCAGGTCATGGAAACAACTTAAATGTCCATCAACAGATCAATCGATAGAGAAGATGTGGTACATATATACAATCTAATATTACTCAGCCATAGAAAACAAAACAATGCCATTTGCAGCAACGTGGATTGTCACACTGAGTGAAGCAAGTCAGACAAAGAAAGACAAATATCATGTGATATTGCTTATACGTGGAATCTTAAAAAAAAGGGTACAAATGAACTTATTTACAAAACAGAAGTAGAGTCACAGATGTAGAAAAGAAACTTTTGGTTACCAGGGGGTAAGTGGGGAGGGGAGGGATAAACTGGAAGATGGGGAGTGACATATACACACTACTATATATAAAATAGATAACTAGTAAGAACCTACTGTACAGCACAGGGAACTCTACTCAATACTCTGTCATGACCTATATGGGAAAAGAATCCAAAAAAAGAGTGGATATATGTATATGTATAATAGATTCACTTTGCTGTACACCTGAAACTAGCACATTGTAAATCAACTCTACTCCAATAAAAATTTTTTTAAAGAAAGAAAGAAACTCAGAGGGCTCTAAAAGCCCATTCCCTCCCTGCTTTGAGTAGCTCAGCAGAAGCCTCAGCAGAAGGTCTGTGGAAGCCATGCTTTCTCACCAGGCACTGTCTCACCCGTGTGCTCCCAATAATTAGAGTCGCCCCCTCCCATCTCCCTCTAAGTGTGTGGGGTGCAGTGCTGTGAGGTCCCACCCGCGCTGTGGCTGGGCTGCACTGCACAGCTACACGTCCTCTCTGTGAGGTGCAGGAGCTTCAGGGGTGGGGTGCACTGTGTTTGCTCTGCCTGTGGTTCCTCTTATAGCCTGGTACATGGTCATGGAAACACAAGGTGCTGTGTGTGTGTGTGTGTGTGTGTGTGTGTGTGTGTGTGTGTGTATCCCCAGGAATCCTTTCTGTGATACATATTATGAATGTATATTATATACATGTACTACATCACCAGTTGCACTAACGGTGTCTGTATGTGCAGTATGTGTTTGTGTGATGTTATTTTTGTTTGAGCAAAAATTCAAATTATTTGCATATGCTTCAAGAACCCCACAAAAAGTGCTGGATTCTGAAAGGTAAAAAAGAGCTTCATTACAGGGCAATTCATGCCCCTGGCCACATAAACCCGCCATGACCATGTCAAGTCATACTTCAGTGTATTTCCTAGAGGGGGGGAAGAGCCTGTTCAATCCAGAAGCAAAACGCATCTCTAATGTGCCAACATGTGAACATAAAAGCTTTGCATGTAAATGTGTGTGTCACATCTGCCCTTGGGCACATCTGAGAAGTAAGGAGAGCCTGTCTTTCTGCCTCCTTTTTTCTATCCTTCCCCTCATTCCTGGGACCTACCTCCCAGGGCCCTCAGGAATCCATGTCCCTCAGGCGTCCTTCTTCCCCAACCAAACCTCCTCTCTCTACAGGAAAGAATTTGAAAAATGCATTCAGGGGAAGCTTTAACGCCAGTTAAGGTAAGTATTTGCAGGAATGTGTTGCATATGCACCTCTCTATTAAAGTAACCGGTTCTTTTTAAGTGCTCAGAAGAGGTTTCTGCACTAGAGGAAGCTGCTCAGAAAATGCTCGGAAGTCAGAATAAAACTCCCTCTCCCACAGGTCTTCACGTTTTAGCAAAGATGAAAGCTCAAACCCAGGCAAAGAAACGTTAATGGAGAGACATCCTCTTCCCGTAGGCGGAGGAACATTTCTGAATCAGTGAGGCCTTTTGTAGGTCCCCCAAATGCTGCACAGGCGTCCACCTTCCTCCTGGGGCTGCTGGACTGACAGGTTCATTCGCCCAGGTTTCAAACAATCTGTTTATCCTTTGATCCGCAGCAGGGATTCCCAAATTGTGTGTGTTCGGCAGAATGTTAACACACAGGATAAAGGGATCCTTGGTCAAATAATTTTGGCAGACACAAACAAAATTAAGTCCCTGTGTCTACTTCAGACTTGCCAAGTGTTAACCAGGCTCAGGGGCACTCAGGAGCTTCAAGAGGAGAATGTCTTCCTTGATGCCTCTCAAAATTAACCTCTCTTAGCTCTAAGCTTTGAAACACAGATCTTATGTGGTGGTTCTAACATTTAGGTTCCCAGTGGACAAAATAATCATCTTGGGGGCTGCTGCAGCCACGGAGTTGCATAAGGTCTGCTCTTCCCACAGCAGATCTGCTGCGGTGAACACAGTTGAATGGTATCATTGAGAAAATGCACCCATTCAACAAAACACCATAGACTAAGTGGCTTATAAACAACAGATATTTATCTCTCACAGTGCTGGGGGCTGAGAAGTCCAAGATCAAGGTACCTGAAGAGCAGGTGTCTGGTGAGGGCCTTCCTGGTTCTCTCTGTGCCCTCACCGGGTGGAAGGGGCAAGCGATCTCTCTGGGGCCTCTTTTAGGAGGGCACTAATCCTATTCATGAGGGCTCCACCCTCATGACCTAATCACCTCCCAAAGACCCCACCTCCTTCTACCCTCACGTTGTGCATTAGCTTTGACGTAGGAATTCTGAGGGGCACCGCAACAGCCTGGCTAAACTTTTTGGTAGATTTTAGATCTACAGTGTAGGCTGAAGCACTTCCCCCACAGTCCTCCTCCTTTCTCTCTTTTCATAAGTGCAAGACCTGCATCACTATCTGTAGGCTCTCCCCGCCTTCCGCTGCACCCTATATCTTTCTCCTTCACCCTATATATTTCTCCTTCACAGTCACTGTGGCTCCCAAAAGAGATATCCACCCAGCACCTGTGAATGTGACTTTATTTGGAAAAAATGGTCTCTGCAGATGTTACTGAGGATCTTGAGATCATCCCGGATTTAGGGTGGGCCCCTAAATCCAATGATTGGTGTACTTATAAGAGAAGCAGAACACAGACACACACAGAGAAGGAGGCAGAGATTGGAGTGGAGCTGCCAAAAGCTGGGTCACCGGAGGCTGAAAGAGGCAAGGAAGGATGTTTCCCTCCGAGCCTTGGAGTAAGCACAGCCCATCTGTCATCTGGATCTCAGACTTCTTCCGATCTTTAGAACCAAGAGGGAATAATTTTTGTTGTTTAAGCCACCAAAGATGCAGTATACATTACAGTAGCCCAAGGAAATGAATACAGACGTGTCCTCCAGGAATATCTCCTGTGTCTGAGCTGGTTTTGGCATCTGCTTCGCGGAGGACCTCTGCTGACATTGGAGCTTCTTAAAATTCAGAGTCCTGGGCCTTGGTCCCCTACACTCACATCAAGATTCTCATTTTATCTGGATAGCTTTCCACAACAGCGTTTCTCAGCCCTGGTCCCACACAAAATCACCTGGGGAAATTCTTTAACTTCCCAATGTCCAAGCCACATCCTAAACCAAATGAACGAGAGTATCTGCAGCAAAACCCAGGCATCAGCATTCTCTGAAGCTCTACAGGTACAGCCCAGTTAGACACTGCTTCTACAGAGAAGTGGTTCATAAATTTGAGCATGCATCAGAACCATCTGGAGGGCTCGTTAAAACACAGATTGCCAGACACAGCTTCTGAGTCAGTAGATCTGGGATGGGGCCCGAGAACTTGCCTTCTAGCAAGTCACCAGGTGCTACCGGTGCCGCTGTTCCACAGAACACACTCTGAGAACCACTGAGCTAGAGGAAGACCGTGACGACGTGTTCCCCCAAGAATTCTGAGGACCCCTCCAGCCTTCCAGAATACTAAACTGCTACAGCTGAAAAGGTCCCACGGTCACTTCTTCTAACCTCTCACTGCACAGAGGTGCAAACTGGGGCACAGGGAGGTGAGGTGACACCTCCTGCTCTAGACTGAATGCTTGTGTCCCCTCAAAACTCATATGTCGAAGCTAATCTACAACGTGAGGGTAGTAGGAGGTGGGGCCCTTGGGAAGGTGATTAGGTCATGAGGGTGAAGCTCTCATAAACGGGATTAGTGCCCTACAAAAGAAGCCCCAGAGAACTCCCTCGTCCCTTCCACCAGTGAGGACTCAGTGAGAACCAGGAAGGCCCTCGCCAGACACCAGGTCTGCCGGCACCTTGAGCTTGGACTTCTCAGCCTCCAGAACTGTGAGAGAGAAATGTCTGTTGTTCATAAGCCTCTTCGTCTATAGCGTTGCATCACAGCAGCCTGAATGGAATGAGACACCCTCCACTCCCTGGAAAATCATCCAGATCATCTATCTGCGGTTTGAGCCAGAGTTGGCTGATTCCCTGCCATCACACCTACCCACAGGGCTCGTCCAGTTTTCATGGTTTCTTCTAAACTCAGCTCTGCAAAATAGAGCTGACAACACAAAACCATCGGAACATCCGATGATGCAAAGCCACGAGTCCAGCCCCTAGTTGGAAGGGGTTCAGGAGGCCTGTAGTGGACCGTGGCATACATGGAGGTGAGGGAATGGGTTAAGCTGCTGAGGAGTGTCTTATTTCTCTTAAAAGTAAACACATCATCCAGTGGCTCAGCTCTGACTGCCACCCTGATACATCAACTGAGAAAATTCAGCAAAGAGTTCCTACCTTACCTTAACATACAGATTCTTTAAAGTGCAAAGAAATTACCCAGTGCCTAATCTAAAGACATTCTGAATGAATGAGGGCAAGACGTAATTGACTCCTGTTCTTATAACGTCCTGGGGGATGGGAATTCCTTAGTCCTGAGCAGTTCATATTCAGAGATGCAACCTGTAATGACTTTGTCTATTTGATCCTAAAAGTGCTGCCTCTTTCTCAGTAAAAATATCAGTGTTGAGCTTCAGCGGATCTCCATGGCATTGTAGCCTGCTGTGTCTAACACCAAAACAACTCTTCAAAACATGACTGACTTTGGGGGGTAGTTGTGGTGCACGGCGGCTTAGTTGCTCCACGGCATGTGGGATCTTCCCAGACCACGGATTGAACCCGTGTCCCCTGCGTTGGCAGGCGGATTCTTTTTTTTTTTTTTGCGGTACGCAGGCCTCTCACTGTTGTGGCCTCTCCCATTGCGGAGTACAGGCTCCGGATGCACAGGCTCAGCGGCCATGGTTCACAGGCCCAGCGGCTCCGCGGCACATGGTATCTTCCCGGACCAGGGCACGAACCCGCGTCCCCTGCATCGGCAGGCGGACCCCCAACCACTGCGCCACCAGGGAAGTCCCAGCATTATCTATGTTGTTCCATTTGAACTAATGACGTATGAGGAAGACACATCTGGAACAAATATGGCCTAGGAAACACTGACGCTCAACATCACTGTGCAGAAGGTCTTCATGGGCAGCTCATGACCTTCACCCTGAAGAGTCCAGTCTGGGAGCCCGGGAGGTTAAGGAGATGCCTTTTTATTTTGCAGCTTATCACATGAAAGGTTGAGGAAAGCAAAGAGCTTTTTTTTCATGTAATAGAAATCCTTATGACTAATTCACCAGTGCTGTAGTCTCCAAAGAGCGAGTCTGTACGCTTGGTGAAATCTGTTACCGTCAGAACCGCCGTAAGTCAGCCACTGATGAATGTTTCTGTAACGAGGGAAAAGCAGCAGTGGGAAGCAATTTCCACAATTCTTGCAAATGTGGAGCAGTCGATGACTATTAGTGAAAGATACATTTAACCACACGACTGCAGAGTCAGCTAGCCTCTTCCCCTTTCGATATTTGTCACTGCTTTCTTCTGGGCCAGGTCAGCAGTGACAATGTTTGGACACTCTGAAAAGCCATTTGAATGTGCCCAGGAACTTCCTCTGGCTAGGTGGGCAGAATGCTCCCAGGGATCTGAGAAGTCGGCAAGCCCTTTGCTGGGTCCCATTGTCTCCCCCTACGAAAGGGAAGTAGTGTATGCCCTGTGCAGAAAGGCAGCAACTCAGAATCCACTCACCTGGGGAGGCAGGGAGGTCGGGGGGTAAGGGTGGTAACCAGGACAGTGCCCATTTGTGAAGTCAGTCAGGCATGCTAAGCACATGCCGTAAACTGTCTCCGTGTTCATCCCTCTAAATGACCCTAAAACTTACATCCTACTGCTATTTCTGTGTTTCAGTTGAGAAAATTAATGCACAAAGAAATTAAACAGTTTGCCCTGGGCCACACAGACTGTTGTCAAGTTGTAGGACCCAGGTGAATACCCAGTTTCTGGGATTCCATCACCTACAGTCTTAAGTCCGAGAGCCAACAGCCAACCCCCCCTCCCCGCCAGAATCCCGCCCTTGTGACTGAAAGGATCAGAGGTACCACTTTAAAGGAACACTAATTGTTTTCTAATTTCAAAAAAAAAAAAAAAAAGTGAAAAGTGAGAAAAATGGAGTAGAAGAAAATATATCATCCAATGTGCATTGGTACCCATGGTAGGACGGCTGTACCCACGAATGTGGGGATCTCTTTGCAGTTTTATTCTCAAGGGGAGGCATTTGTTTAAATAATGTCTAGACTTCAAAAAAATTGGCAAGATGGAAATACTTCGCCTGTTGTGAAATGAAATCCATGTGCTTCATTCCTACCAATAAGATATAAAAACACAAAGTTTCATTTAACGGTCATTAATGTCTGAAATTAAGGCAGAGGCCTTTTTTGAAAAAAGCAATTCATTTCGGAGATCAAAGCACAAATAGTGTACTTCTTAATTCTTCTTCCTTGCCTCAAGCACTGTAGATGGTCTTTAGTCATGGAGGGCGGTCAAGCCTTTCCACCAGAAGCCGGCCTCTATTTTTATACACAACAGTCCTGAAAATGTAGACCAAAGGTCAATTTGCCAAAAGTGAACAATTAAAACAATTTCCCTGGAGAGCACGTGCAACAGGGGACTGTACATAATACTATTAAACCCTAACCTAAAGACAAGATCTTCAGCAGTATATTTTCAGTATGTTGTAGTACATGTTCATTAAATTTATTTTTCTTCATTATTGATCGTATTTTCAGGGCTTCCCTGGTGGCGCAGTGGTTAAGAGTCCGCCCGCCGATGCAGGGGACACGGGTTCGTGCCCCGGTCCAGGAAGATACCACGTGCCGCGGAGCGGCTGGGCCCGTGAGCCATGGCCGCTGGGCCTGCGCGTCCGGAGCCTGTACTCCGCCATGGGAGAGGCCACAACAGTAAGGGGCCCGCGTACCGCAAAAAAAAAAAAAAAAAAAAAAAAAGTTCAGACATTATTGATTGTATTTCCTACAAGCCTAGAAGTGACGAGCATCTGACTGGGGTTAAAGGTTTGCTGCTTCTGATATATGCCTAGTTACTTTCATTTTGGTTATAACCGTATTAAGTTTATGAAGCCTACACTTCTCTTCCTACTGGTAGGACTTCCTTTTTCCTTTTCCATTCCTATTTGAAGAAGAAAAGCGGAAGAGAGCAGAACAATGAAAAAGCAAATAACACTGAAACACACTTCTGCCGAAACAGCCAATCTGCTGCAAAGGAGCTAGCAGCGGCAAGGGCAACTCGAAGTCACAGCTAGAGACATCCATCCCTCGGCTGACATACACAGCGTGTGGCACACTACAGGGCAATTTAGGAGTCTCAATGTATAATGTGCAAAGATACGTGATGTTTAGAAATGTCAAATATACGAAAGGTAAGCACTGCTATGGCGTATGACAATTACAGTATACCTTGATGTGGACAGAAAGGGCATTCTTTTCCTGATACAAGGAAAGAAATGATGTAAAGCAAAGAAAATCAAGAGTAGAGCCCAGTGACGGGAGCAGGCATATGCCCTGGAAACACGTACATTCAACCAGCAAGCCAATTTGTACAAAGACTTCCCTGCCCACTCTACAAGTGAGTGTTCTGAGAGTCCTGGATCTAGGATGACCGAGGTGCTGAGTTTTGGTCCCTGAAAAGGAAGGGGAAACGCAAAGCAGCCCCCTGCAGAAGTGTACAAATCTGTTTTCTTCAATTACCAAATGGAGAGCTGCAGGTAGGTATCAGAAAGTTAGGCACACTATCTTTCTCAATCAAAACCAGAGGTGTTCAGGCCTGTCCTGGTTACAGCACCCTTTCTCAGACCGTCTCTTCACCTACAGGCTCAGGTCTCAACCTTGGTACCACTGACATCTGGGTCAGATCATTCTCTCTTGTAGGGGCTGCTGTCTGTGCACTATAGCGTCTTTAGCAATGTCCCTGGAGGCTACTCACTAGACGCCAGCAGCACCCTCTCCCCAGCGGGGACATCCAAAAATGTCCCAAGGCAATGCCTCATGTCCTGGGTGGGAGGGCCGTGGGGAGGCAAAATCACTGGGTCGCAACCCACCCCACTGGGCTTCACAGACTTAGATGATCAGGGTTTTTCAAGCCCAGATACAGGTTTCGTACACATGGTCTTGTTGGGAGGATTCAAGTTCACAGAACCACAGCTCAGCTGGTTTCCCCGTCTACACCACGTGCTGGTAAGCCAACAGCCGTGGAGACTGTGTACCTACTTGTCGGGCTGCACCCTGCAGGCCTGCAAGCCCTGTACCTGCCGGGCTTCAAGTCTGCATTAAGAGCCCAAAGTCAGCAACAGCGACATCAGAGGTTTAATGGATGGGGGGACTTAACATGTCTGAAGCAAGGTCCTGGAGCAACGCCCCACCATGTGTGACGGACGGTGGGCAGGACTCCGGGGTAACCAATCATAGGGGGAACTGACGCAGGGTTGGCTCGTTGGTTAGCAGGGAAACTAGTAGAGGGGCACGCCCCTCACTGCCCCTTTGATAAGCTATCCTGGTGAAGATGTTCTGATCTAAAGATTAGAACAATCACTAGCTGGGGCAGGGGCAACTATGTAGGAAGGTCCATCACGGGAGCAGGGTGTTGGTGAAGCAGGCACTGGTACAGCAGGGGATGTACAGAGAGCAGGAAGACAGCCACCTGGGGGGCTGATCACACACTACTCATCCCGCCTCTCCAGTCTAAGAATGCTGGAGTCAGAACTCCATCAGGAAGCCCCAACGCCCATGTTGGCTGTAAATCTGTGATTTCTGAAAATGGAATCACGTCGAAAGTTAAGAGAAGAACCACAGTCCCCAGCTTTGCTTAAAGAGTCATTTAGCAAATTAAGTGTTCTTTTTAACGTTCTTAAGATGCATTGACTAAATTTAGAAATCAGCTAAACGGCAGCCAACGGAGCAGCAGTTCATTGAAACAGTACCTCCTTCAAGGGGAATGATACACCCCCGTTAATTATCATAGTTTTGAAGAATATATGATGACACGGGAGAATGCTGAGGACACAGTGATGGAGGCACAAACTAGTATTTACAGTTCTATAAACATGTATGCCTATATCATGTTCAAAATAGATGAACATACAGTTATCAGCGGTTATCTCAGGGTGATAAGATTTTGGTGGTTTTCATTCTCCTTTTTTTTCTTGTCTGTATTTTCTAAATATTCTTCATTGAACAGTTAACTGTTTTATAATTTAAAAGACAAAAACATTCTGCAAAGTATGCTATATATTAATTTGTCCAAAATAAAAATTAATTTGATTTTACATGTTTCCCTTGCCTATAAAAACCATCTTGGACGTTCAATCATCAAATTATGGTTTTGCTCGGAGGAAGTGGCTACAAAACATGGCCACCATGATGACTGTATTTTCACATCTAAACTACCTCCTCCTTCCCATGGCACCAATGGAAAAACACAAACAAGACAACACTCTTCTTCCCTGGAAGCATGGCATGTCTTCCCAACAGTCCTGACCCTCTATGGCCACGGGGTGATAAACACCAGTACTGCTTCGTGGATCTCCAAGAACGTTACTTTCTAAATCAAAAGCCACAAAGGACAGAAGTCTCCACTCCGAAGTGAACTCATGAGTCAGAAAGCGTCTTAGACATGACAAGTATTGTTAAAAGATACTGGGGTACGTGACTGAGACTGGGAGGCACTGAGGACTACAGAAGTGGGAGGCTTGGTGAGGGTGCTGGGGCCTGATGGCGTGTGTGCTGCTACCTGTCTCCGTACCTTCTGACCACCAGGTGAGAAGACGACAGAATGGCAGAGGGGGAAAGAAACCCATTGAGGACAGCTCTATGGAAGGGCACAGGTGTGTGGGAGGTGTGTCTCAGGGGGCTCCAGCAGATGGCAGTAAAAGCTAAATCAGGCATGCAAATTAGCTCAGGTCCACGGAGTCAAGGGCAGAGAAGGAAGGGGAACCGGCCCTTCTTGGTCCTTCTCCAAGAGTCACACACAGGCTTCCCTGCAGAAGCACACGTACATCTCAACCAGGACAACAGAAAACCACTCAGAATGACTCGAACCTCAGCCAGGAATGAACTTCACTGCCGTGGGCAACACCCTGAGCTTTGCCCGGAAAAACTCCTTGGAAAAGGGACAAACTGGTGGTTAACTGTTGCTTTGAGATCCTTGCATTGTTACTTGGGAGGTTCCAAAGGACGGCTTATGATACTTTGTGCTACTCGTCTCCAATGTGGATACAAAAGCAGGTAAGCTGGAGACACCATATGAAGCACTTCAGAGCAAGAATTTCCTGAAAATGAAGGCAGCTAAACCCAGAAACACTCACTGCAGAACATCCTTCTGAAGCATAGTGTGATGCAAAACCAGGCAGCCAGGAGGCCACTAGCCTTTGAGGAACTACACGCCATGATCTTGTCTAACGCTCAGCTTCTCTCGGGCTCATTTTACTCAGAACAACGAACATCTCGGGCAAGACAAATTCTAAGGCCCTCTCTAGTCCTGAGGTTCCAGGAACCTGTATATTCTTGACCACACAGAGGACATCTCTGCTGCATGGAACCGGTGAGGTAAGAAGGGATCCCAGTTCAACTCCATTCACTGCGGCAGTGTTGAGCACATCTCTCCTGGAATAGAGAGACGGATCTTTGGATTCTCCAGTGGCTTCCCCACACCAGAATTCTGGCACTTCCCAGCTGTCACTGTGTCCAGTGTAATACGGTGACTCACTGACCGCTCCTAGGGTGTGTGGCCTTGGGCTCAGGCAAGCATACTGTGTGACCTGTTTTGCCTTCTCTGGAAACAGCCCTAGTGGATGAGATGCAGACGCTCTGCAAAAACTCTGGTACACGGAAACAGCAGCAAATGATCGGTTTCGCACCTTGTTTTTCCACACCAGGGCCAAAGGCAGGAAGAAACAAGCATGGCACTCGACCACACCTGGCTTGGGCACCAGGGCCTCCAAGAAATGCATTCCCAGGACCAGTCAGTTTCATTGCTTCCCACATAGGCAAGGGGAGCAGAGAAGGGTTATTTCGGGTTTGGCTGGATGAGAACTCCATTTTGATCATTTTTATTCTTTCTGCAATATTATTTCTTAAAAGCAATGCTCTTTGCATCTCATTTTGGGGCTGCACTCACACTGATCAAAGATAATGACATTCTTAGCAAGCAAAAGGTACCATTTCCCAGCTCAGTATTTTTCTAGGACAATGTGTTAGAGCAGGTTTTAGGAGAGGCTGAAAAGTGAGGGAAGAACTCTGACTCCCATTGCTGCAGTAACTTCTACACAAAGGCTAACGGTACTCTCGCTCTGCTTCTACGTGACTGAGCTTTGACCTCTTAAATTCGGTTTCTGTGCTGCAGAGATGCAATCAGCCAGGCCTGTAGAGCGGGATGACTTCTCCCTCGCTCGCTGTCAGGTAGGTGCTAGAAGGTCAAGCTGGGATGAAGCCTTTTCATGGATACAATAACTGAAGTTTCAAAAGCTGTTCCAGGTGCACCTTGGGTGGAACAAGGGGTGGCGTGCGTGACGGCATCCTACTCCAGAAATCAGCACTGTCGGCCCCTCGCTAGAAGATAAGCATTTTGGAGAGGGAGCGGGGCCATCGTCATCATGTAGTTCTCAGCATACAAGCCGAGAAGCTACCTGGTAAACCTGATCTGTAACACTTCGAGTGGTTCGTCCCTTTCATGGGATGCTTTTAAGTTGCCTGCACAATGCGTGAAGCATTGTGGTTCTAGCCTCGGACAACTGTCAGACTTACAGCAGGCACAGAGCGTCCGTTCTCTGCAGGGCAATGGGAAATGCCCTGTGGATGACAGAAGGGGCAGGGGTGCTGCCAGGAAAGACACAGGAATCACAATGCCAGCCCTTAGTAGCTTCATCACAAATGGAGAAAAAGGGCAAATGAGTGACATAAGAACACCCCCCACAAACACCCACCTCGTCCCCATGCACTGCATCCGTCGCATCACTGCCAAGGAGATCTTCGAAAATGCACTTCAAACTCCTTCTCAGGAATCAGCAATGGACCCCCATTGCCTACAGAATAAAATTGCATTCGTTTATGTGGAATTCTAAGCCTTTCTTCACGTGGCCCCAGCTACATTACCACCATTTTTGTTCTGGAAGCCTCTCCTGACGTACACACACCCCTTGGTCTCCAAGACCTCTGATCATTATTTGTCTTCCAACTACCACGCCATCATTTTCACCTCTGCCTGCTACCACGTCGTTTCTACGCTGGCCTTGCCATGTTGCCTTGGGCCCTCTCCAAACTGGCAAATCCTTCTCAGCTTTCACAGGTGACCTCAGACCCCTCTTTTTTCAGGAAGCCAGCCGCGATCCTCCCTGCCTTTGCACTCTTTTACGTCCGTTCTAGTATCTGTAATCTATTGCTTGTATGCCTGTTTTCCTGCTTGAGGGTGAAGACTGTGCCTTATTCAACTCACATTCTCCACAGAGCTTAACAGGCTGCTCTGCGCAAAGCAACCCCCTAGGGCTTCCCTGGTGGCGCAGTGGTTGAGAGTCTGCCTGCCGATGCAGGGGACGCAGGTTCGTGCCCCGGTCCGGGCAGATCCCACATGCCGCGGAGCGGTTGGGCCTGTGAGCCATGATGGCCGCTGAGCCTGCGCGTCTGGAGCCTGTGCTACGCAACAGGAGAGGCCACAACAGTGAGAGGCCCGCGTACCGCAAAGAGAAAAAAAAAAAAAAGCAACCCCCTAAAAGGACCCATATGTTGCATATACACATACACACACAACCTGCAGATGTGGGCACGCGCTTGTTTGTGCGATGGGCACCTAGCCCCACAGACCCAGCATTAAGCTTCAGCATTTGTGGGAGAGAATGGACTAGGTTTGGGATCATGTGGGGCTTACCTAAGATCAAAGTAGGTGTCTTAAGCGCTGTTTTGCAGGAGAGAAGGAACCTGTGTTTTCTTCAATTGAAGTATAGTTGATGTACGGTATTATGTAAGTTACAGGCGTACAGTATAATGAGAAAGAACCTGGGTTTGCAAAGAAATGAAAGCACATTCCAAACACAGGGGAACCAGCAAGTGGACAGGCTGGAGGGCAGGAACGGAGAAGCCACATGGAAGGTGGTTTGCCTGGAATGTCAATTATTAGCTGAGACGTTCAATGTGTTTGAGGTTAATGAAGGATTATTTTAAAGCACCCTATTCTATTTACCCTTCTTTCTTCCAAGAAGGGTGCAAGATATAATGGAAGGAATGAAGGCTTGGAGCTGAGCAGCCTATTTATAAAGCCCACTTCTGTGGCTCAGCATCTGTGTGATACAAATTACTTAACTTCTGCAAGCCTCAGTCTCCTTATCTGCAAAATGGGAGCAACACCTTATAGTACGGATTAAACGCTATATTATGGAGAGCTGCCTCAATGTTACACAGACACAAAAACTTACCCACATTTTCCCCTACTGAGTCAGACCTTACTAAACACATGTAAGAATTTCATTCCAGCTCAAATCAAATCTCGACAACATAACTACTGAAGAAAATGCTCTTTTGCTATTTTAAATGCCTCTTTCCTTCTATGAACTCTATTTCATCGTTAAAGTGGTGGCTATGAGTTCCAAGGACATTGGACCGGAATTATAATTTATAGGTGCTAACTCAGGGCCGCATTTGCAGCCGAAAGAAGCATTTAAGATTAATGGTCACACTGGACAGAGTGGCTCGAGTCCAAAGAACAGAGTATGGAAAGCAAAGAGTAACTACAGTGGACACTGCCTGGCAAGCACTACCCTAAACGCGTGACGGAGGTCAGCGTCTAACGGTCCACTCCTGTGCACCTCACGGGCCCTAAAAGAATGTGGTGGAAAGGGCACTGCACCTCTGGGATACAAAGTTAGGAGGGGGAGATACAGGCAGAACACTCGGCTTCAAGTGGTTAGTAAGTGAACAAATGAATCTCACCATCTGGACAGTGGTGGAGCCAACACCTACCTTTTGACTGGAGACAGTGCCGAGAAACAGGATAGAAAGGATCATACGGGGTATTTACTGAAAACTTCTGGAAAAGGCAAATAATCCTCTTATTGTTGCTGGTGTGAGGAGGGGCCTGTCCTCGGCACGGTAGGGTTGTGAACGGCACCCCTGGCCTCTACCCCCCAGATGCCAAGACCTTCCCCCAGGTACGACAGCCAAACATGTCTCCAGACGTTGCCCAATGTCCCCTAGGGCGGGAAAGAAGGGGGAGGAGAGAGACTGGGAACACATCTGCATCCCTCACTCATGCCTTTCACCTGATTAAGAACCACTGATATAAGAAAACTGGACTGACCCTTCCCAAAGGCCAAGGAGAAAAGCAAACATCTAAGTATAAAGGATGGCAGGTGGGCGACTATTCCAGATAACATACAATAACCCAGTGCATTTTGGACACATGACCAGCAGTCATTTCCTAGACATGAACACCAAGTTCACGTGGCCCCAGCGACATTACCACCATTTCTGTTCTGGAAGCCTCTCCTGACATACCATGTTCTACCATGCCGACAGCTCACTGGAACCGTGCTGCATTTTAACAGACACACCGATCCCTTCAGTGCACCCCTCACATGCAGACTCTGAATCTGCAGATCTGGGCAGGGCCTGAGTGTCTGCACTGCCAGTGAGCTCCCAGGGCTGCCCCTCAGGCCACTCCTGGAGTAGTGGGGTCACTGGAGGGAGGTAAGTCTGTGGATAGAGCAATGAGAATCTGAATTTCACTTCTTGATAAAGTGGTACCATAAACTGGTGCTTTTTTTTTTTAAGCATATATATGGTAGGTTTCTGATCCATTTGCAGTGAATATATCACCAAAAAAATTATTTGAGAACGGGGTGCCCAGTCGCTTGCCTGCTGTGACTGATATTTTTTCTATCTTTTTGAGGGGATGGGGATAGCATGTTAGTTCATTATCCAGAGGGAGGTAGGCACCTCGCTTTAAATTCAGGATGAAATACAGTCAATTTTATGAGTGTTTCAAGTATTTGGAAAGTGTGAAAAAAGTATCAAAATAATTTCCACAAAAAAACAAAATTTCAGAGTGTTTATTTATTAAAGAAAATCTGGGGGAAACACAAAAGAAAATGACACCAGAGCTCCATCACCTAACTTAATTGCTACTGACCTTTTAAAATATTTTATTCTAGACCTTTTCCCCATGGACAGGTTTGTGCTGCTTGTCATAGGAAATGTTGTATCCTTTCTCTCTGACTTACTACCAAGAGTACTGCTCCATATTATTAGAAACTTGGCAAACCTCGTATTAATGACTCGATAATGTCCCATAATTGCATTTAATGCGCCACCTTCTGAAGTGAGAAAGCATTCAGATGGAGCCTTGCCTCACCCCGCTTTGGGGTGTGGATCACAGCTTAATCAAACACTACAAACGACTGCAAGGCTTTCTTCCACCTCACCCTGAATTGTCTGGAATTGGAGCACCCTAGGTGGTTCTAGCTGTAAAAGTGTTGACAGGTTTGGTGTAAAAATGCCCTGAAACACTCACGACGTCTCTCCACCACAGAGAGGAGCGAGGTGCACGCTGGTTAAGATAACTGGGTCAGGATGCCCTGGCTTGCACTCTGGCTCTGCTTGCTCAGCTGGTTCATTTGCTGCCCCTCCTAGCTCTCAAAGTTGGGGGGACTGTCCCCTCAGCCAGCTAAAGCAGGAGCCACTGCCTTGGTGCTGCAGGACACGCACTTTCCAGCACTTAAGTGAGCAATCTCCTCACCATGTACCTACATTTCCAAATGGCATCATTCTTTCTTCCCTCAACTTCCTTCGTATTCCCTGCCACCAGACACTTTTTGCTCTCTGTGAATCCCCTAAGACGCTCACCTAACAGCACAACTTTGAAACTAGGTTCTGAAAGACTATGCAGTTTCATTACCAAGCAGTGTTAAGTTTTCTCAAATAGCAGTGAAGCAGAAAGCTGGCCCAGGCTCGGGCACACAGACCATAACCGCTGACCCTACACCAGGGCCTCAAGGAACAAAAAAGGAAGAGATGCACTTACGGCTCTCAACACATTTCCAAGACTCCAACCCATGCCCCCAAAGCAACCCACGAGAGCTATGAACAAGCGCCTCGTTATGCGGTACAGCCCCTTGTATGCTGTTTGTCTCCTTACTTATTTTGAGGAGGACTGCAGGACATGTTGGGGCAGACTTCAGAGCGGTAGATGCCAAGTTTGGGTGTTTAAAAAAATAGGGTTTGGGTAGCCCGAGGACAAAATGTGCAACCTTCAGGAAATAACAAGTTTGGGACACGGCCTCATTTTTAGTTCCTCCTCCCTCTCTAAGTTATCTGGAATTGGACCACCCAGGGTGGCTCTACCTGCGTGGTACAAAATGGACCTGGGAGTCCAACACAAATGAACACAGAGCTTTATGATGTCACGCTACTGCTTTTCTTTGCCCAACACAAATGAACACAGAGCTTTATGATGTCACGCTACTGCTTTTCTTTGCCCAACACAAATGAACACAGAGCTTTATGATGTCACGCTACTGCTTTTCTTTGCCCAACACAAATGAACACAGAGCTTTATGATGTCACGCTACTGCTTTTCTTTGCCCAACACAAATGAACACAGAGCTTTATAATGTCACGCTACTGCTTTTCTTTGCCCAACACAAATGAACACAGAGCTTTATGATGTCACGCTACTGCTTTTCTTTGCCCAACACAAATGAACACAGAGCTTTATAATGTCACGCTACTGCTTTTCTTTGCCTAACAAATCAGTTTTCTTCATTTTGACTGATGGAAATGGACTCCCTCCTTTCCACCTAAAGAGGGCAATCCCAGGTCACCTGGACAAGCCGGCCAGTCATCAGAACTGTTTGGGACTGTGTGTCTCCACGGCCTAAGGAGGAGGGAACACCTACCACAGGATCACTCAGGGAGCTTCTTACGCCTGGGGATTCCCGGATGCCATCCCAGACCCGCGGAATCCAGATGCTGGGCTGGGACCAGAGACTGTGCATGTTTCACAAGTGGCCTTGGGGATCCTTGCGCTAAAGAGGGAGAACGACAGGTTTACATTGCTGGAGATGAGGCCAACAACGCAGAGGGCCCAGGTGTCACAAAATGCACCTCAAGGGTTTCCAAGCGAGCAGAAGCTGCCCGTCAAGGGGCTTCAGAGAGGGCCTGAGGCCACAGGAGTGTCTGGAGGGTCCATATAGCATCTGCCGCTAGTACATCTTCTCTTTGAGATATGCAGTAAGTGCTTTCTGATTTGCTGACTGCTGCATGAGAGAAGAATGAGAGGGAGGGAGAGAGGGATCAAGAGAAGGGGAGAGGCACTCAGTCTGGCCATCTGCAGAGCGTACAACGGGGGTACCCTGCCCTTTGCCATCTTCACAGCCCGTCCTGCGGGAGAGACCTTGCTGAATGCCCCATCTTCTCAGGCTTGTGACGGGCGCGTCCCGGCATGCTGATCTGTTCACTGGCAGGCTCTTTCTCATGGGAGGAACACCGATGGAGCAGTTACGAGCACAGTCCTACATCAATGCCAAGAGGCTGTCCATGAACCCAGCCCACGGCCTGTGTGTGGAAGGGGAAGCGGTGACACGGAAATTCCACCTTGAACATGTAAGCTTCCGAGCTTTCTTCCAACAAGAGGCTTCTCATAGGAATTACTGTACATTAGGAAGTGCATTCGGGGGAAAGCTTCCAATTGTGGGGTTATTTCTTTTGCAGACCATTCCGTGAAAGACGGGTGATGATTCTTGTCTGGAAAAATAAAAAAGCAGCTTCTGTTCATTTTTTCACACGTTAAACTGTTAAGAGGCCGTGGCTTCTACAACTGTGACTGAGATTCAACAGGTCAGAGAAACTCCTATGGGAGGTCACTATGGGTGCGGTTGTCCCTCTCACTGGGACTCCTGAGGACAGGCAGAGGTCCATTCGCAGCAACGCTAAGGGAAAGATAACAGCAAGAGAGAAGAAGGGTTTTATCCCCTGACTCAGTGTGCCCTAGGAGTCCTCAGTGTTGGTCCCTGATCCTCTTATGAAGGGACCTGGATGAAGGGAGAACTGATGAATTCAGAGGACCAGGCCTTTCCTCTCAAGCCTCAGACAAGCCTGTCTACTCACTCATCCACATCTGTCTTCACATGGCCTTCTCTTCTGGATCTGCCTGTCCTTTGCTGTCTCTTACAAGGACACTTTCATCGGCTGTAGGGCCCACCCGCATCCTGTAAGATCTCACCTCAATCCTGACCTTAACACCTTAATTACATCTGCAAAGACTCTGTTTGCAAATAAGGTCACATTCTGAGGTTCCAGGTGGACATGAATTTGGGGGGTGGGGGTCAGTATTCAACCACCACCAAAGAGATACATGTTTGTGAAGTCATTCACCGCACCAAAGGCAAACTCCTCGAGCTTAGGTATGACTGGCATCACTTCTCTGAATGTTCGGAAGAATCCACCAGAGCACTTATCTGGGCCCAGAGTTTTCTTTGAGGAAAGGTTTTTAGTTATGGATTTAACTTCTTTAAAACACATAGTACAGGGCTTCCCTGGTGGCGCAGTGGTTGAGAGTCCGCCTGCCAATGCAGGGGACATGGGTTCGTGCCCCGGTCCAGGAAGATCCCACATGCCGCGGAGCGGCTGGGCCCGTGAGCCATGGCCGCTGAGCCTGTGCGTCAGGAGCCCGTGCTCCGCCACGGGTGAGGCCACAGCAGTGAGAGGCCCGCGTATCGCAAAAAAAAAAAATAAATAAAAAAAAATAAAAAGAAAGAAGAAAAAAAAAAAACACATAGTACAATTCGAATTTCGTATTTCTTTCTGTTTTCTTTGAAATTCATTGTTTTCATCTGAATATTTAAATAAATTGGCAAAAAGCATGTTATTATTTCCGCTTATTTCTTCTTAATGCCTGGAAGGTGTGGAATTTCATCCTTTCTTCCATTCTTTTTTTTTTTTTTTTTGCGGTACGCGGGCCTCTCACTGTTGCGGCCTCTCCCGTTGCGGAGCACAGGCTCCGGACGCGCAGGCTCAGTGGCCATGGCTCACGGGCCCAGCCACTCCGCGGCTTGTGGGATCTTCCCAGACCGGGGCACGAACCCGTGTCTCCTGCATCAGCAGGCGGACTCTCAACCACTGAGCCACCAGGGAAGCCCCTTTCTTCCATTCTTGATACTCGTTTCTTGTGTCTCCTTTTCTTTTTCATGAGTAGTTTTCCCAGGGATTTTACATTTTTCTTGGTACTTTCAAAGAGCAAGCTTTGTTGTTGGGGTTTTTAAAATAAATTTATTATTATTTTATTTATTTATTTTTGGCAGTGTTAGGTCTTCGTTGCTGCATGTGGGCTTTCTCTAGTTGCAGCGAGCGGGGGCTACTCGTCGTTGCGGTGCGCAGGCTTCTCATTGCAGTGGCTTCTCTTGTTGTGCAGCACGGGCTCTAGGCGCACGGGCTTCAGTAGTTGTGGCACATGGGCTCAGTAGTTGTGGCTCGCGGGGTCTAGAGCGCAGGCTCAGTAGTTGTGGCGCATGGGCTTAGTTGCTCCGCGGCATGTGGGATCTTCCTGGACCAGGGCTCAAACCCGTGTCTCCTGCATTGGTAGGCAGATTCTTAACCACTGTGCCACCAGGGAAGCCGCAAGCTTTGTTTTTGAATCTTGGTTTTCTTGATTTTTCTCTGGTCTACATCTATTTTACACTTTATTAATTTCTGCTCTTTTCTTTATTATTTTTTTCCACTTTGATTTAATTTGATGTTCTTAACTCCTGGAGATGATGTTTAGATCCTTGACTTTTGGCATTTCATCTTTTCTCACATGCACACTTAACTGTAAGCACTTTTTCTATTCATAATTTTAACTGGATCCCATAAATTTTGATATGCCATGTTTTCACTGCCATTCAGTTCCAAATAGTTTCTAATTTCCACTGTAATTTTTCTTTTAGTTATAGACTGTTTAAAATACTCTACTTAATTTCTAAACACTTGAGCATTTTCCAGTAATCTTTATGCTACTAACATCTAACATACTTCCTTTGTTATCCAGGAATATCTCTGTGAGATTTTAACCTCTTAAAATGTGTTGACACTTAAAAAAAAATTTGTAGATATTTACTTTGAGTCAGTATATGGTGGATTTTCGATCATCCTTTATATAATTAATTATTTTTATTTTAGATCATTCTTTATATAAGTATGTTTGTTTTAGGTGATTATTTATATAATTAATTATCTAATAAAAATTATATATATTTAGGGGACTTCCCTGGTGGTCCAGTGGTTGAGAATCTGCCTTCCAATTGGATGCGGTTCAATCCCTGATCAGGGAACTAAGATCCCACGTGCAACGGGACAACTAAGCCCACGTGCTGCAACTACTGAGCATGCAAGCCACAACTAGAGAGCCCATGTGCTGCAACTACAGAGCCCATGCACTCTGGAACCCGCATGCCACAACTAGAGAGAAGCCTACGTGCCGCGACAAAAGATCCCACATGCCACAACAAAGACTCGACGCAGCCAAAAATAAAATAAATAAATAGATAAATGTTAAAAAACTGTGTATATTTATATAAATCACATTATATATATATCACATATATTATGTATATGTAAATATCATATATAGTATATATTGTATATAATTATAAATACATAATATTTACAAGTATTAATATAAGTAATATAGTGTATAATGATTGTAAATATATAAATCATAAAATACATAAATTTATATCTAAATTTTGTATTTATTCATATTTTAATGTATAAATTATTGTGTTTAATTCTATATAAATGTATATATAAATTACATAAATTATTATGTGTAAACTTATGTGTAATTCTATATAAATGTATATATTTGTGTTAATTTAAATATAATGATTTTCATATGTTTTTACAATCCCTTGTATAAAGATGAATCTCATCTGTGCTGGATTACCATCATTCCTTTTCTCCTGATTTTAAAAGAAAGTAAAACATTTTCACAGGCCCTAGGCACTGGGCCTCCTACACCAAGGAGAAGCCTGCGCTGACTACTACGAAGGTATAATACTGTCTTCCGGGAGGTGAAATAAGTGGATATTCTGCCCTGGAGGAGATGAGACATCATAAACTCAGCAGGATAGCATGCACAGTCCAAGGTCACTCAGTAAATGTTTAATGATGATCCTTGATGTTATTTATTTCCATGCAGTCTTATGAGGCTTACTTTGAGATGTATTATATCCCCAAATCCAGGGAATTTAATTGAATTTCTCTGAGAGTTCAGGTACACATATCACCAACGGACAAGTAGAGGGAAGGCCCTGGGGAATTTTGTCCTTCTCTGTAAGACAGCAGTTTTATACAGCTTGATTTTCCCCCGTTAGAAATAGCCCTGCTCGGTGACAGATGCTGATGCTGTGGGCACAGGACTCTGCTTATCTGCACGTTTGGTGTTAGGAGAAAATTTGGAAGATTTCATTCTTGTATTTCTATAGTGATGTACAAAATCCAATAAAAAATGTGAAATGGTGTGAAAAAAACAAGCCTCAACGGGTGATTACATTCATTGGAAATGATTTATCACTTGCTGAAAAGTGACTGATCTTCATCAGATGGGAACAGTGTTTGCAGAGCATTTTCTTGCCAGGAAAGGTAAGGAAACACAGGAGCAAGGGTTGTCCCCATAACAAAGATGAGGTCCCTCTAACGCAAATGATTTCTCCTTCATATAGGTTTGGAAGAATAATTCCACATGATTTAAAACAAAAAGAAAGAAAGAAAAATGATCATGTGTGATATCGTGATTTATAAGAAATAAATTTTGGTCATCTTTCTCATATATATGGTCTTTGTCTGCAGTTCCTGGCTCACAGCTCCCGAAACCCTTGGAATTTCCTAAGAGCTGAGAGCCGGAAAGGTGCCTTTTGTTATGTTAATGATATGACTTTTGGAACTCACCTAAGGATGGGGGCTGGTTGCCTGGAGTGATTAGAGAGAGAGCTGGAACTTCCAGGCTCACCCCAGAGCTCCAGGGAGGGGAGAAGGGCTGGAGGTTGGTTGAATCAATCACCTATGGTCAATGATTTAATCAATCACACTTGTGTAATGAAACCCCCCCCCCATTAAAACCAAGAAGGACAGGCTTCAGAGAGTGTCTGCGTTGGTGAATACATCACAACTGGGGATAGTGCCGCTGGCTGGAGAGGACATGGACGCCCCGTGTCCATACTCTGCCCTATGCATCTCTTCCACCTAGCTGTTCCTGATTCATATCCTTTTCTATCAAACCAGTAATCTGGTAAGCGAAATGTTTCTCTGAGTTCTGTGAGCCACTCTAGCAAATTAATTGGACCCAAGAAGGAGGTTGTGAGAACCTTTAATTTAAAGCCAGTCAGTCAGAAGTACCTGGACTTGCAATTCAGCATCTGAAGGGACGGGGGGCGGGGGGGGGGGGGGAAGCAGTCTTGTAGGACTGAACCCTTAACGTGTGGAATCTGATGCTGTCTCCAGGTAGATAGTGTCAGAATTGAGTTGAATTGGAGGACACCCAGCTGGTGTCCCAGAATTGCTTGGTGTTCGTGTGGGTCACCCCATACACACATTAGAATTGGTACCAGAACCCATTTACCATGTTTTGGTTGCATGACTGAATTGTTTTCTTCCCAAATAGAAAATACTCAAAAGGACCTCCCTGGTGGTGCAGTGGTTAAGAATCCACCTGCCAATGCAGGGGACACGGATTCGACCCCTGGTCCGGGAAGATCCCACATGCCACGGAGCAACTAAGCCTGTGTGCTAAAACTACTGAGCCTGCGCTCTAGAGCTCACGAGCCACAACTACTGAAGCTCACGTGCCTAGAGTCCACGCTCCACAACAAAGAGATTCCACCGCAATGAGAAGCCTGTGCACCACAACGAAGAGTAGCCCCCGCTAGCCACAGCTAGAGAAAGCCCGCGCACAGCAACAAAGACCCAACACAGCCAAAAAATAAATTAATTAATTAAATTTTTTAAAAAAGGAAAAAAAAGAAAATACTCAAAAATATTTTAGGACCCTGAGAAAGAAAAATGGAGCTAGAGGAATCAGGCTCCCTGACTTCAGACTGTACTACAAAGCTACCGTCGTCAAAACAGTATGGTATTGGCACAAAAACAGAACTATAGATCAATGGAACAGGATAGAAAGTCCAGAAAGAAACGCATGACCCTCTGGTCAATTAATCTACAACAAAGGAGATAAGAATATACAATGGAGAAAAGACAGTCTCTTCAATAAATGGTGCTGGGAAAACTGGACAACTACTTGTAAAAGAATGAAGTTAGAACATTCTCTAACACCATACACAAAAATAAACTCAAAATGGATTAAGACCTAAATGTAAGACCAGATACTATAAAACTCTTAGAGGAAAACATAGGCAGAACACTCTGACATAAATTGCAGCAATACCTTTTTGGATCCACCTCCTAGAGTAATGAAAATAAAAACAAAAATAACAAAACAAATGGGATCTAATTAAACCTAAAAGCTTTTGCACAGCAAAGCAAACTATAAACAGAACAAAAAGACAACCCACAGAATGGAAGAAAATATTCGCAAACAAAGTGATCAACAAGGGATTAATCTCCAAAACATACAAACAGCTCATGCAGCTCAATATCATAAAAATAAACAACCCAATCAGAAAATGGGCATATCTAAATAGATATTTCTCCAAAGAAGACATACAGATGGCCAAAAAGCACATGTGAAGATGTTCAACATCGCTAATATTAGAGAAATGCAAATCAAAACCACGGTGAGCTATCACCTCACATGAGTCAGAATGGCCATCATCAAAAAGTCTACAAACAATAAATGCTAGAGAGTGTGTAGAGAAAAGCAAACCCTCTTACACTGTTGGTGGGAATGTAAATTGGCATAACCATTATGGAGAACGTATGGAGGTTCCTTAAAAATCTAAAAATAGAACTGCCACATGATCCTGCAATCTCACTCCTGGGCATATACCCGGAGAAAACCATAATTTGGAAAGGTACATGCACCCCAATGTTCACTGCAGCACTATTTACAATAGCCAAGACATGGAAGCAACCTAAATGTCCATTGACAGAGGAATGGATAAAGAAGATGTGGTACATATACACAATAGAATATTACTGAACCATAAAAAAGAATGAAATAATGCCATTCACAGCAACATGGAGGGACCTAGAGATGATCATACTAAGTGAAGTAAGTCAGACAGAGAAAGACAAATATCATATGATATCACTTATATGTGGAATCTAAAAAAAATGATACAAAGGAACTTATTTATAAAACAGAAACACAGACTTCGAAAACACACTTACGGTTGCCAGAGGGGAAAGGTTGCGGGGAGGGACAAATTAGGAGTTTGGGATTAACATATACACACTACTATACACAAAATAGATAAACAACAAGGACCTGCTGTAGAGCACAGGGAACTCTACTCAGTATTCTGTAGCAACCTATATGGGAAAAGAATCTGAAAAAGAATGGATATATGTATAGGTATAACTGAATCACTTTGCTGTACACCTGAAAGTAATACAACATTGTAAATCAACTATACTCCAATATTAAATTTAAAATTTAAAAATATATATTTTAGGAATGCTAGCTCCTGTGGAAAAAATAAGGAAGTAGGCTGGGCTGAGGTAGCAGATTCCTAATATCCCTAACTTCAGATGACAGGGTTCGTAGTTTTTCACTTACCTCAAAGAAAATGGCAACAACAACAGCAAATCCACAATGAACCTACATAATTCCTGTTATTACCTGCTCTTCATTTCCAATGAGATGAGAACTAAAATACTGCCTACCATATCAGTAAACAAAGGATGCTGCAGCCGTCAAGCCATTACATTACAGCCTCCAGACGGTGAGCCGTGTGGGAACTCAGAATGAGACAAGTGGACTGCCCACTGCAAAGCCCATCTAGCAGTCAGCGCTGCAGCCACCCCCCCGACAGTGCACCCTGAAGGGATTCAGGATGAGAGAACACAGGAAACTGGCACCAGATAGCCAACGTGAATATCGAAGGAATGATTTCAGTGAGCCTAGACTCCTGTATCTTCCCATACATAGAAAAGCACTTAAATTCCTTAACTTGAGATATCTTGTTTCTTTTATTAACAGTAATCTTTTGATGTTTTGACTACCTGGTCTTTTGTTGACAAATACTCCCTATAGAGCCTGGCTTCCCTCCTCGCTTGCCTCTCTGGAACAGTTTTCTCAGCGTTATCTGAGATGCTGTCTCCCAGGCTTGACGTCCTAAGAAGGTCTGCCGAATAAAACACAACTCTCAACTTTTAGGTCGTGCATTTTTTTTAGTCACAGAGAAGAAGATGGAATTTTCTATGAAAGGCCAAGATTCTGCAGCATCATTCCTCATAAACACCTTATATAGCCCATTGGAACTGTGGTTATAACTTGACCTACAATTTCTTTGTTAATCTTCATCTACAATGCTGTCAGCCCCCAGGATGGCTTATCCTGGGACATTAAGAGTTACTATCTGTTTCTTTCCCGTTTCAGTAGCTGTAGACAGAGGCTAGGCGGAAAACTAACAATTTTTCAAATACTTTGAAATAACAAAACAAATCCCAAATGGTACTGTATTAGCTTCCTATTACTTCTGTAGCAAATGACCACAAGTGGAGTAGCCTAAAGCAACACAGACTCCTTATCTTACAGTTCTGGAGGTTATAAGTCCTAAAATCAAGGTGTCAGCAAGGCTGGTTCCTTCTGGAGGCCCTGAGAATCCATTCCCGTGTCTTGTCCGGCTTCTTTAGACCATCTGCATGAGTTGTCTCAGGGCCCCTACCACCGCCTTTAAGCCCAGCACTGGAAAACCTGATCTCTGCTTCCACTGTCACATCTCCTTCACTAACTCTGACCCCCTGCCCCTGCCTGGTAATTACATTAGGCCCAGCCAGATACTCCACGATAATCCTCCGCATCTCAAAATGCTTAACTTAATCACATCTGCAAAGTTCCATATTCATGGGTCCTGGGATTTAGGGCATAGACATCTTGGGCAGATGGGGGTACATTATTGTGTCCACTACAAACAACACAAAAACTGTCTCCATTTATCAAATCAGAAGGCTGGTAACTAAAGAATTCTTGGGATTGTTTATCCATAGACACAGAGGGCTAAATAAGAGATGACTGTGCCATGAGGTCCTTTCCTTCTAAGGAAACTCCATGAGCAACAAGGAATGCATTGCTGATAAAGATAAACTGAGATCCCAGGTTGTCATCAGAATCTAGTGCATACCAGCTCTGAGCCGGGGTCATCCCACGGAACATCACAGTCAGTCCAGCAGAGGATTTTAGGGATAGTGACACATTCCGTGCCTACACTTACTGAAGAATTACGTCCTCAGATGGGAATATTACTTGGAGTAATACTAAATCCAAGTCTCAGTGGTTGAACACAACGATGGTTCATTTCTCACTCTTGTCCAGGTGACTCGGGCTTCCTCCAATCTGTGACTTGGCTTCTCTACTTGCCACGCTCATCTAGATCCAACCAAGGAGGCAAGGTCACAGGAGGTCATCATGGGCCAGTCCGATGGCACATGTGACGTCCACTCACATCCCACTGACTGGAACTCAGCCACATGATCACAAGCACCTGCAAGGGAGGCTGGGAAACGGAGTTTCCAGGAAGAAGAGGCCATTGATGTGGTGACCCGATAGCCGGCTGTCACCGCACCCAGCAGTGGGAGAACGGCAGAATGCCTTCCTTGTAAGCAAGGCGAAATATAAAACAATAATGGATTGCGTAAGTGCACTCTTATCACGCATTTGAAAACAGTATTTAGCTCTCCTTTATCTGTGGCACTGGTGAATCACAGTGACCAGCTGAGCAATCCTGGAGTCTATTCTAGACTCATTTCTCCAATGACTCAAATAGAGGAGAGATCAAAAGAAGTATATAGAAAGTATAATATTACTGCAAAGGCATCAAATCAACATAGACCTCACTTTGAAATTTTCCAAATGAAAATTCATCCTTTGCAAATAGTGCAAACAACTGGATATTTCTATAAAGAAAAAAAAAAAAGATTCACACCAAACCCTCACACCAAACCCACAATTTAACACAAAATGCATCATACATGAAAGGGCTAAAACTATTAAATTTCTAGAAGAGAACGAAGGAGAAAAATCTTTAGGAAACCGGATAAGGTAAGGATTTCTCAATCAGGACACAAAAGGCACAATTATTTTTTTATTTTATAAAAATCAACATCATAGTGAAGAAAATGCAAAGGAAATCCACAAACTGGGAAATTTTTGCAAAACGCATCAGACAGAGGGCTCGTATCAAGAATAGCTAGGTAACTCTTATAATCAATAATGAGGAGACAACTCATTTTTTTTAATGGGCAAAAATTTTGAATGGACACCTCAAAAGAGAAGATATAAACAGCCAATATGCATATGAAAACTTGCTCAAAATCATTAGCCATCAGGTAAACCCAAATTTTAAATTCCTGCATACCTACTGGCATTGCTCAAGTTAAAGAGAATGACAATAACAAGTACTGATAAAAATGCAGAACAAGTGGGACTCTCCGAATATTGCTTGTGAGAATGCAGAACGGCTCCCGCAAAGTTAAACACGCACTTACCATATGACCCAACCATTCCCCTCCTAGGCATCTCCTTAAGGGAAGTGAAAACATATGTCCACACACAGACCTGAATGGGAATGATTACAGTGGCTTTATTCACAATCACCAACAACTAGAAACAGGCCAAACATCGTTCAACAGGTAGATAAACAAATGGTGACACTTCATAAAACTGAGTGTGCTTCAGGGATAAAAAGGGGAGAACCACTGACACATGCAACCATGTGGATGCACCTCACAAGCACTATGCTAAGTGAGAGAAGCCAGACACTCAAGCCTTATCCTATAGCCTTCTGTTTAGACGACATTTTAGAAAAGCCCAAAGTATGCACAGGAGGACCCCACCCTGGGTTTAACGCTCTGCTGTTGCCATCTTTAAATGCTTAATGACTTTTGAAAACGGGGCTCTACATTTTCATTGTTCACTGAACCCCACAAGTCATGTAGCTGTTCTGCTTGCTTTGGTCAATGGAGTGTTTTTAAAAACAAGAGCAAACGTAGACAGTTCACTCCCTTACACATTCCCAACAGGCCCCAGCATTCCCAATTCTTTACACCCAGACCTATTTCAAATATTAACATGACTGCCTGACCCCAGAAGACAGTTTTTTGAGTTTTCAAAACTTGCAAAAGCATGTTGGTCCCCTGCGCTCAGAAATCACTGAAAACAAAAACAGAAACTGAAGAGGCAAGGGTGAACAAAAGGAAGAAGCTGGTACCAAATTCACACTCACTCCCTTTCATTCTTTGTTCCAGTCAATAGGCTGAACGACAGCCACAGGTACCAAGGCACCTGGGACACGTGAACAGCTCAGCCTGACGTCTTCCTGCATGAGCCCAAATGTTCTGAGGAGCAACTGAACTTTCTGTTTTCCGTGTGGATGTTGTGTTGGCCCCCACGCAGGAAGGCCTGGGGTTGGTATGCCGAGAGGGAAAAGGTAGTCTCCTGTACCAGGGAATCTTAATAAATGTTGCTGGTTTCTAAAAAAGTGCCTCGTGGCCAGATGGCTTCTTCACACACCGGCGAGCATCTGGCTCCCTTCTCTGAAAGTGATGTCATACACAAGATGATCAGCCCCGAGAGCTACAGAACCCCCGCAGTGGGTGTGGGCTTGCGAAATAGAGAGGAACCGTGCTGTCAACTCCAAAGAACAATCAACACGTGGGAAAAACCAATCATTCTCATTGCCATGAAATGGGCCTTGGCTATACCTGACAAAGAAATGGAAGAGTCTGTATTCAAATTGGCAGAGCAAACTTCCTGCTGAAAGCCGCGGGTGATCCCCAGAGTAACATACATTCCCGTCAGTGAGGAGAGCCACTGACAATGGTATAAATGAGTTTCCATTAGCGCCAACGATGGACGCTGTCAGAAAGGAAAACTGCATTGCCAACTGCACAAACATAATTCCAAAGGCAATTCTTTGTGCTTGACGAGAGGAGTGATTTTTCATCATGGGATCTCTCTTTTTTCTTTTCTTTTTTTTTTTTTAAGTCTTTATTGAATTTGTTACAATATTGCTTCTGTTTTATGTTTTGGTTTTTTGGTCTCGAGGCATGTGGGATCTTAGCTCCCTGACCAGGGATCAAACCTGCACTCCCTGCATTGGAAGGCAAAGTCTTAACCACTAGACCGCCAGGGAAGTCCCATGGAAACTTTCTTGAATTGATGCTGAGGTTGATACAGCAACTCTGGTGATACATTGTGACTGCATTTCCAAATTATCTGAGGTTGTTAGCAAACCACTCTACGCAGACTTGCATCATAAAGCACATTTCACAATCACAAACTCATAATTCCACCCCATCCGACTGTGAGGTAGGTGGGTGGAAGGTTATTTTCCTTGTTTTACAGATTTCTAAAGAATGTGAGGGTGTAAAGGGCTGACATGTGTTTTACTTTTGAAATCACAGAGTTGCTATAGTGCCGTCTCCAGTGATGGAAGAAGAGGAGCTATGACTGAAAACATTTCCATTCAGGGCTTCTCTCCTCATTCTTTGGATTCATGAGAATTCAAGTCACATAGATAGCATTTTATAGTCCCCAGAAGAAGGGTGAGTAGGCCTGTCAGCCTCTGAAGACCGGCACCAGCAGACCTTGAAACCAAGGCAAGGGGAGAAATGATACATATCCTTTATGCCTTTGAGGGAAAACGTTTGTGAGAAATAAGAGAGCCATGAAGATTTCCCTGTGTTCCAGTTGGTCTAGAGCAGAGCCCTGAGTAATCTAAGAAGGTTAAAGGCACTGCATCATAGCAGGAGGCACATGGTAAGGTGGAGGTAAAGGAGGATGAGTGCGTCTGCAAACATGGGCGTGCATGGTGGTGGGGGGCAGCCATGTAAACTTCTTCTGCTGTGTGCTATGGACTACCTGATCCTTATTCCACAAAAAATTTTCTTCCACAGACATTAACTGAATGCTACCAATAAATTTTCCCCAAAAGCATCCTTTTCACTAAGTCTTACCTTGTGTTCTAGTTACTACAGTCACACAACGAATTATCCCAAGTTTGTTCGCAGCCTGCAGTCTGGCCTGAGGTTGGTGGGGGCGGCTCATTTCTGCCCCTCGTGGTCTTCACAGGGGCAACTCAAGGGCTGGGGGCTGGAGTCACCTGAGCAGTCACTCACCCGTATGTCTGGAGGCTGATGCTGGCTGCTGGCTAAGATCCCAGCAGGAGCTGCTGCTTAAGCAACTTACACGAGGCCTGTTCAGGTGGTGTGGGCTTTCTCACAGCATGGTGTGATTCCAAGAGTGAAACGCTCAGGGAAAGAGCTAGAATCATATTGAATTTTATGACCTAGCCTAGGAAGTCACACTTCCAGCACATACTATTTTTTTCAGGTGGTCATAAAGTCCCACTCATGTTCAAGGGGAGAGGAAATAGACTCTGCCTCCTGATACGGAACAGCCAGTTTCTAGAAGAGCATATGGGACCAGAAATTTTGCCAGAATCCACCGTCTCCACCTTGTCAACTCATAGAGTGGCTGTCTCTGACATTCTATTGCATCTCCAAGACACAAGTGCTTGGAGATGATTGCGGGTCCATCAACAGAGACAGAAACGTCACCCTACGCTCCCTCAGTACCCACAGATCATGAGAGTAAAGCAGCCACATGAGGGGAAAAAAATCACTTATTGATTCTTTATCCACCCACAGCAATGGTACAAGGCAGTTCAGTCTCAAATTCACTAGAAAATTTAGCATGAAAGCAGATATTATCCCATAATATATGTCCAATGTCCTTGTCCAAAGAAATTAAAATGACATAACGCAGTCTGTTTACAAACCAGTATCTCCTCTCTTGCGTGCTGGCTTTGAAACAGCAGAGCAATGATTTTTAACTTCTTATGTGTTAAAGATTTGAATTACATTTTGAAGTAAGCAGCATTCCGGAAAAGACAAATAGTCAAAGACAAGGTAATTAATTCCTGAAGGTAACCATTCTAATATATGCATTTTTCAGGGCAGAAATTAATTATTCGCAAGACAACTGTCTTTTCCCTTGTAAATTAGGACATTTCTCCCCTAATTAGTTTAAACTGCCTGTAGGAGATTGTTGCCACTGAGCTATGGAATTTTCTTCAGCAGGTAATTCCCGATACCAAAGCGAGTTTAAAATAGAAAGCAGAGTCTGGCTTTTGGTTTGTTTCTGTTCAGTGGGGTGTAGAACCAAAAACATAAAACGGTCTATGATTACATACAGATATTCACCCTGTACTCACTGTGTTCAGAGCAAGCATTCACCAGAGGAACCTGGACAAGATACCAGTGGAAATGTCTTTCTCATCAACCACTGTCCTCTATCTTGGCAAAACAGCTCAGGCTGAGAATGCAGGGTTCCTTTTCCTGTGTGTGGAGTTACAGATGATGCTGAGATACCAACCAAGGAAGAAATGGCAGTGTGTTCACTCCCAAAACGTGCCCCTCGGCCTGTTGCTCAGATGACATTCAATCTAGAACTATCTACCAGGTCTTCTTTCTGCTTCTCAGGGCAAAGCAACACTTCTCCTCCTTGACAAAGCCAGTTAGAACAGAAGGAACAGTAAGACAGCTTCGGCCCATTTGGAGAAACCAAATAAGCCTTTGCCTGTGTTTGCTCAGCCCCCGCCATCACCTGGGTTGGACTCTGAAGCCCTCTCAATTGTCAGTCAATTCAGAGATGTTTTGGAATTATTCAGGTGCTCACCAACCATGTACTAGGTGATTATATGGTGATGAAGCAAGCAGGCAATATATCCTGACTCGTGGAACATACACTTCAGTAGAATTTTATAGGTTCTACTCCAAGTTATGTATAGAAACAGAGAGCAAGTGTATGAATATTTATTTTAAACCAATTGGCAGTGACTTGTTTTCAAGTTGTTTGGCAGAATTCTCTTTCAAGTTGGTTTCAGTGTAAAGACCCTGAGACTGCTGGCGTTAGACCCAGTTTTTAAAATCTCTTACAGAATATCTACTTTTTCTTAACAAGATGTAATCTCTTACAAAGCCAGAAGCAGAATGCTATAACACCTGCGAGCTGTCCTCCTACGTCAATCTTGCTGCAGGATAACAGAAGATGACGAAGCTTTCAGATTCAAGACTTACCTTGCCGGGCCTGTATCAGGTCATGTGAATGTGGATCAAACATAATGTTGAACAAACAAAAGAGAGTGTGTGCTGTAATGATTCTGTTTACGTGGTTCAAGAACAGGCAACAATAACCAATGCTGACAGAAATCAGCACAGTTACCCTTGTTTTAAAGAGATGACTGGGAAAGGCATGAGGGAATGTTCCAGAGTGCTGGAAATAATATCATCATCTGGGGAATGTTTACCCAGGTGTAGACACATGGAAAAACCATCAGCCTGTACACTTAAGATCTGTGCACTTTATTGTATGTAAGTTACACCTGAGTGGGAAAAATGAAGACCATGGAATGGAGACGCTCCCCCATGAACTGATTTTTCCAAGATAAACTGTTCAGCGAGAAAGCAAAGTGCAAAGTAACTCCTGGAGTACGTTATCCTTCATGTACAAAGGAAGGGATTATAAGAAGATATATGAAGTGTCTGTGCTCGTACATAAAAGAAACACACGTTAGATGAATCAGAAACTCCCTACAGGGCATGGGCATTCAGGAAGTGTGGGAGAGTGGAAATGGGGTAGAAGGCATGTGGGGAGTGACACCTCTATGTGTACATCTATTTGTATAGTTTTGACTTTTAGAACTAGGTTAAGGTTTCACTTTCTCAAAAACAGTAAATAAATAACTAAAATCAACCAGGCCAGTGGTGGTGGTAGCGGGGCAGGGACCCAAAATGGAACTCAAGCAGTAACACGTGAGCTTAACTCTATCACAAATGAATAGCACAGCCACACTGAAAGAAGGAAAGAACTGAACTGAGTAACTTTGGAAAAGAGTATTGTGACTATATGCTATAAGGCTTAAAAGACTAAAAGAAAGGTGCCCATAAACTGCATTCTAGTTAGGACAGTTTTTTACTATTCGAGACACACGAGGTAGTAATTTTGAATACATGTGTATACGTATACTCACACACACACTAGGACTAAAAATTTATAAAAATACTGTGGATAACGAGAGGAAGGTTTTCCATTGATGGAGAAAGAAATTACAGGGGAAAGGTGAGAATGAACACTGTGGTACTGGACTTGAATCAGATATGTCAGTACAAACTTATGGTCTTTAGTACATAAACAGACAGATATTGATATGGACAAGTGTATGTGTATCTGTGTGTGATTCATATATGTTCTAGGAAATAGCTCCATTCTTCCAGAGAGCTAAGAAGCAATGATACCCCAGTAGCAATGAGTACACCCAGCACTCACATCTTGGTTTCTAAATTCATTCTCCAATAAAAGGAACCACAGCTCCTTGGAGAGACAGCTTATCCGGGGACTGAGGCAGTGAAAACATAAGATGTTCTGGGTATACTGTGTGGTGCCAAAACTTAAGGAAGTGCTCAAAAAGTGATGGGAGCATGTCAACAGGAGCCCAGTTAAAGTATCTCTCAAAGACCAATCTGTGACTATCTGAACAATTGCAACAACGGAAAACTACAGAGAGTACTGAATTATAACCCATAGAATAAAATGAATACCCATGAATTCATTACTAAACAATGAAAGGGGAAGAAGGTAGAGCACTTCCTTATCCGAGTTCGAATTAATAAATGCAGAGGAATATAGGAAATAGAAAATCATCATTTGCCTAAACCACAGTAATAAGTGTTCCAGAAGGAATCATTAATAAATGCCAAAAATTAGTGGGTTTAAAAGAAGTAGGATAAGACACATTCACAGAAAGACAGACAAGATGAAAAGGCAGAGGGCTATGTACCAGATGAAGGAACAACATCAAACCCCAGAAAAACAACTAAATGAAGTGGAGGTAGGCAACCTTCCAGAATAGGAATTCAGAAAAATGATAGTGAACATCTTCAGGACCTCGGAAAAAGAATGGAGGCAAAGATCGAGAAGATGCAAGAAATGTTTCACAGAGACCTAGAAGAATTAAAGAACAAACAAACAGAGATTAACAACAGAATAACTGAAATGAAAAATACACTAGAAGGAATCAATAGCAGAATAACTGAGGCAGAAGAACGGATAAGTGACCCGGAAGACAGAATGGTGGAATTCACTGCTGCGGAACAGGATAAAGAAAGAAGAATGAACAGAAATGAAGACAGCCTAAGAGACCTCTGGGACAACATTAAACGCAACAACATTCGCATTGTAGGGGTCCCAGAAGGAGAAGAGAGAGAGAAAGGACCCAAGAAAATATTTGAAGAGATTATAGTCGAACACTTCCCTAACATGGGAAAGGAAACAGCCACCCAAGTCCAGGAAGCGCAGAGAATCTCAGGCAGGATAAACCCAAGGAGAAACATGCTGAGACATATAGTAATCAAATTGGCAAAAATTAAAGACAAAGAAAAATTATTGAAAGCAGCAAGGGAAAAACGACAAATAACATACAAGGAAACTCACATAAGGTTAACAGCTGATTTCTCAGCAGAAACTCTACAGACAGAAGGGAGGGGCATGACATATTTAAAGTGATGAAAGGGAAGAAACTACAACAAAGATTACTCCACCGGGCAAGAATCTCATTCACAGGCTTCCCTGGTGGCGCAGTGGTTGAGAGTCCACCTGCCGATGAGGGGACATGGGTTCGTGCCCCGGTCTGGGAGGATCCCACATGCCACGGAGCGGCTGGGCCCGTGAGCCATGGCCGCTGAGCCTGCACGTCCGGAGCCTGTGCTCCACAACGGGAGAGGCCACAGCAGTGAGAGGCCCGCGTACCACAAAAAAAAAAAAAAAAAAGAATCTCATTCAGATTCGATGGAGAAATCAAAAGCTTTACAGACAAGCAAAAGCTAAGAGAATTCAGCACCACCAAACCAGCTCTACAACAAATGCTACAGGAACTTCTCTAAGTGGGAGACACAAGAGAAGAAAAGGACCTACAAAAACAAACCCAAAACAATTAAGAAAATGGTAATAGGAACATACACATCGATAATTACCTTAAACGTGAATGGATTAAATGCTCCAAACAAAAGACACAGGTCGTTGAATGGATACAAAAACAAGACCCATCTACATGCTGTCTACAAGAGACCCACTTCAGCCCTAGGGACACATAAAGACTGAAAGTGAGGGAAAGGAAAAAGATATTCCATGCAAATGGAAATCAAAAGAAAGCTGGAGTAGGAATACTCATATCACATAAAATAGACTTTAAAATGATGTAATGTTACAAGAGACAAGGAAGGACACTACATAATGATCAAGGGATCAATCCAAGAAGAAGATATAACAATTATAAATATATATGCACCCAACATAGGAGCACATCAATACATAAGGCAAATGCTAACAGCTATCAATGAGGAAATTGACAGTAACACAATAATAGTGGGGAACTTTAACACCTCATTTACGCCAATGGACAGATCATCCAAAATGAAAATAAATAAGGAAACAGAAGGTTTAAATGACACAATAGACCAGATAGATTTAACTGATATTTATAGGACAATCCATCCAAAAACAGCAAATTACACTATCTTCTCAAGTGCGCACAGAACATTCTCCAGGATAGATCACGTCTTGGGTCACAAATCAAGCCTCAGTAAATTTATGAAAATTGAAATCATATCAAGCATCTTTTCTGACCACAACGCTATGAGATTAGAAATGAATTACAGGGGAAAAAAACGTAAAAAACACAACACATGGAGGCTAAACAATACATTACTACATAACCAAGAGATCACTGAAGAAATCAAAGAGGAAATCAAAAAATACATAGAGACAAATGACAAAGAAAACATGACGATCCAAAACCTATGGGATGCAGCAAAAGCAGTTCCAAGAGGGAAGTTTATAGCTATACAAGCCTACCTCAAGAAACAAGAGAAATCTCAAATAAACAATTTAACCTCAGCTAAAGGAACCAGAGAAAGAAGAACAAACAAAACCCAAATTTAGCAGAAGGAAAGAAATCATAAAGATCAGAGCAGAAATAAATGAAATAGAAACAAAGAAAACAATAGCAAAGATCAATAAAACTAAAAGCTGGTTCTTTGAGAAGATAAACAAAATTGATAAACCATTAGCCAGACTCATCAAGAAAAAGAGGGAGAGGACTCAAATTAATAAAACTGGAAATGGAAAAGGAGAAGTTAACAACAGACACCGCAGAAATACAAAGCATCCTAAGAGACTACTACAAGCAACTCTATGCCAACAAAAGGCACAACCTGGAACAAATGGACAAATTCTTAGCAAAGTATAACCTTCCAAGAATGAACCAGGAAGAAACAGAAAATATGAACAGACCAATCACAAGTAATGAAATTGAAACTGTGATTTAAAATCTTCCAACAAACAAAAGTCCAGGACCAGATGGCTTCACAGGTGAATTCCATCAAACATTTAGAGAAGAGGTAACACCCATCCTTCTCAAACTCTTCCAAAAAAACTGCAGACGAAGGAACACTCCCAAACTCATTCTATGAGGCCACCATCACCCTGATACCAAAAGCAGACAAAGATACTACAAAAAAAGAAAATTACAGACCAATATCACTGATGAATATACATGCAAAAATCCTCAACAAAATACTACCAAACAGAATCCAACAACACATTGAAAGGATCATACACTATGATCAAGTGGGATTTATCCCAGGGATGCAAGGATTCTTCAATATACGTAAATCAATCAATGTGATACACCATATTAACAAACTGAAGAATAAAAACCATACGATCATCTCAACAGATACAGAAAAAGCTTTTGAAAAAACTGAACACCCATGTATGATAAAAACTCTCCAGAAAGTGGGCACAGTGGGAACCTATCTCAACATAACAGAGGCCATATATGACAAATCCACAGCAAACATCATTCTCAATGGTGAAAAACTGAAAGCATTTCCTCTAAGATCAGAACAAGAAAAGGATGTCCACTCTCACCACTATTATTCAACATAGTTTTGGAAGTCCTAGCCATGGCAATCAGAGAAGAAAAAGAAGTAAAAGGAATATAAATTGGAAAAGAAGTAAAGCTGTCACTGTTTGCAGATGACATGATACTATACATAGAGAATCCTAAAGATGCCACCAGAAAACTACTAGAGCTAATGAATGAATTTGGTAAAGTTGCAGGATACAAAATTAATGCACAGAAATCTCTTGTATTCCTATATACTAATGATGAAAACTCTGAAAGAGAAATTAAGGAAAACACTCCCATTTACCACTGAAACAGAAAGAATAAAATACCTAGGAATAAGCCTACCTAGGGAGACAAAAGACCTGTATGCAGAAAACTATAAGATACTGATGAAAGAAATTAAAGATGATACCAACAGATGGAGAGATATACCATGTTCTTGGATTGGAAGAATCAATATTGTGAAAATGACTATACTACCCAAAGCAATCTACAGATTGAACGCAATCCCTAACAGATTACCAATGGCATTTTTTACAGAACTAGAACAAAAAAATCTTAAAATCTGTATGGAGACACAAAAGACCCCAAACAGGCAAAGCAGTCTTGAGGGGAAAAAACAGAGCTGGAGGAATCAGACTCCCTGACTTCAGACTATACTACAAAGGTACAGTAATCAAGACAATATGGTACTGGCACAAGAATAGAAATATAGATCAATGGAACAGGACAGAAAGCCCAGAGATACACGCACACACCTATGGTCAACTAATCTATGACAAAGGAAGCAGGATATACAATCGAGAAAAGACACTTCAGTAAGTGGTGCTGGGAAAACTGGACAGCTACAAGTAAAAGAATGAATTTAGAACACTCCCTAACACCATACACAAAAATAAACTCAAGATGGATTAGAGACCTAAATGTAAGATGGGACACTATAAAACTCTTAGAGGAAAACATAGGAAGAACACTCTTTGACATAAATCACAGCAAGATCTTTTTTGATCCACCTTCTAGAGTAATGGAAATAAACACAAAAATAAACAAATGGGACCTAATGAAACTTAAAAGATTTTGCAAAGCAAAGGAAACTACAAACAAGATGAAAAGACAACCCTCAGAATGGGAGAAAATATTTGCAAATGAATCAAAGGACAAAGGATTAATCTCCAAAATATATAAACAGCTCTTGCAGCTCGATATTAAACAAACAAACAACCCAATCCAAAAATGGGCAGAAGACCTAAACAGACATTTCTCCAAAGAAGACATACAGATGGTCAAGAAACACATGAAAAGCTGCTCAACATCACTAATTATTAGAGGAATGCAAATCAAAACTACAGTGAGGTATCACCTCACACCAGTTAGAATGGGCATCATCAGAAAATCTACACACAACAAACGCTGGGGAGGATGTAGAGAAAAGGGATCCCTCTTGCACCGTTGGTGGGAATGTAAATTGATACAGCCACTATGGAGAACAGTATGGAGGTTCCTTAAAAAACTAAAAATAGAATTACCATATGATCCAGCAATCCCACTACCGGGCATATACCCAGAGAAAAGCATAATTCAAAAACACACATGCACCCCAATGTTCACTGCAGCACTATTTACAATAGCCAGGTCATGGAAGCAAGCTAAATGCCCACTGACAGATGAATGGATAAAGAAGATGTGGTACATATATACAATGGAATATTACTCAGCCATAAAGAGGAGCGAAATTGGGTCATTTGTAGAGAGGTGGATGAATCTAGAGACTGTCATACAGAGTGAAGCAAGTCAGATAGAGAAAAACAAATATCGTATATTAACGCATATATGTGGAACCTAGAAAAATGGTACAGATGAACCGGTTTGCAGGGCAGAAATTGAGACACAAACATAGAGAACAAACGTATGGACACCAAGGGGGGAAAGTGGCGGGGGCAGGGGCAGTGGCAGTGTGATGAATTGGGAGATTGGGATTGATATATATACACTAATATGTATAAAATGGATAACTAATAAGAACCTGCTGCATAAACAAATAGTAAAATCAAATTCAAAAAAATACAATTAAAACTTTAAAAAAAAATTCTTTTCCCACAGTGCTTCCATATAATATGCCCCTCCAATTTTTTAGTGTTTACCAACAGTGTAAGTCAAACATTTGTTCCAGTAAACAAGTAAATACAATGACTGGTAGTTTTCTCTTTTAAGGATTGTGTACAGAGTAGTAATGTCAGGGTTATAAACACGATGAAAAAAAAAAAGAAAAAAAGTATGATAAGAAACAGGATATGTGCATACTGTCAAAGTATCTCCTCACAAGATATTTTTTAATTTCAAAGGAGAAACAGTAACTTTACAATGGAGAGTCGTGGCAGACACAACTGCAACCAAATGATCAAGGTTAATCTCACCAGTAATGAAACATGCTGACATCAAGTGTCCCCTGATACGATGCACTGAGAAGAAGACAGTATCAATTCCGTAGTATTCTTGCCAAAAATGCTTAACCTAAATTTAAACTTGAGGAAACACCAGGAAAACCCATTCACTTAACAAGTGGCCAATACTCTTCACAAATGTAAAATTCATGAAAGGTAAAGAAAGATTCCGAAACTGCCCAGATTGAAGGAAACTAAGAATATACCACAACAAAATACAATGTGGGGCCCTGGACTAGGACAAAGACATTAATGCGGAAATGGCTGAAATGTGAATAAAATCTGCAGGTCAGTTAACAGTATTGTATCAATGTTATTGTTTCTTCATTCTGAGCATTGTATTACGGCTATGTAAGATGTCAACATTTGTAGAAGCTGGGGAAAGGGATACGGGAAGATTGTGTACTAGTTTTGCAGCATTTTTGTAAGTCTCCCATTTCTGCAGAATGAGAAGCTAATAATAATTCTTCTTTTATGCACCCAGTCAACAGCTTTTGGAGAAGTAGGTGGAGTATCAGAAAGACACTCCCAAGTCAAATTCTGGATCTGATATTTATCTAGCCACATGACTTCAAGGTAGTTACTTATACCCACTAACCCTGATTTAGTCCTCTAGCTGGGGGTACTCACCATGATCCCCATTTTACAGATGAGTCAGTTGAGGCAGTGTACATAAAGTGCTTATGACCTGGTACATGATATTATTATTATTACACATAAGGGAATGTCATTATGCAAGCAAAATCACCTATTTCAATTATTTTTATTAAGAACTTCCTCATCCAACGCAGAATCAAAGGAAGAAGGCAGGGATGCAGTGAGTGGGAAGAAAAGAAAAAAGGAGCCAGAAGGAGGAGGCAAGGGCTAGAGAGAGGAAAGTGGGAGGCAAAAGAACTGCCCCTTAAATGATAATAAAAGCTACTTTTCAGTATCACGAATAAGCCACTGAACAAAAATATAATGCAGGCACTACATCCTTTTTTCCACCCTTTTTATACTGGGAGTTTCAAAAAATTCATATTCACACTAATATAGCTAACGAAGTAACTGCTAATGTCAAAACTGAATTCTACATGATATTTAATCACTGTCTCCTCATTACTAATCAATGATGGTAATTGATAATGATGATGACAAATCCATTTCCCTCTAGAAGCCACCTCGAGTCTAACCTCTTACCTAATACTCCCCACGGAAGGTTAGTGCTTCCTGTCTGGAACCTAAGTACAGATAGACAGACAGACAGACAGACAGACAGACAGATAGATATGGATAACAGATGTATATATGTCAATCCCAACTAATAAGAACCTGCTGTATAAAAAAATAAATAAAATTAAATTAAAAAATTCAAAAAAAAAGAGAACAGATGGATGGATGGATAGATAGATGATAGATCAGTGAATAGGTAGAGGGTGGAGATGGATAAACAGATGATAGACTGATAGTTAGATAATCTTTGTATTTATGCATTCATATCATCACTGGAAGAGTCAGATAAAATTCTTGAGTAAAGTGATATCCAACTAACAGAAGTACGATACATCACCCGAATCAAAATTACTATTTAGGAACACATTTGTGTATTAATTTATTTACATAACATATCATTTATTCACTCAGTGAGTACCAACTTCTAGACACTGAGGTGAAAGCAAGGAACAAAACAAATTTCCTGCTCCATCAAGATTACTTTCCAATGGAGAAGACAGAAATAAAGTTTAAAATACATTACGGCAAGTCGAGACAAATGCTATGAAGAAACGTAAGGCATAGTAAGGGGCAAGAGATTTCAGAGGGGCTATCTGAGCAGGAATGGTCAGGAAAGGCCTCTTGGGTGAATGAAGAGCCATGTGCGTATCTGGGGGAAAGGGCTTCAAATCAAGAACGCTGCACGCGCAAATGCCCAAGGACTGGACTGAGGAACACAGAGAAAAACATGCTGCTTGCACGTTGAGAGAGGAGAGAACAGTAGATGAGAGGGAGTCAGCGGCCCCATCGCTCAGGGTCGAGTAGGCCAAGGGACGCCATACATGTCACCATTGGGGGTACGCGTGCATATCATCACTGGAGGACTCAGGTCAAATTCTTCAGGATTACACAGGAACTTGCAAAAACCCATGGGAAGCCAGCTCCTGTTTTGTCTCTGGAGTCCACCGGTTCCTGAAACCCAAGGCAGCCTGAAACAGGTGTGCACAGGGCTAGTAAACCTTGGTGAGGTGAGTAAGACTAAGTGAGACAGACATTTTTCTTCACTCTGTTTTTCTTGCCTTTCACATGAGACTTATAATTATGTTACTTTGAGACAACGCATCTCTAATTATGCAAAAGGTTCAGAGCCAGGTAGCATGGAAGAACGTAGCTTTCTGTTTATTTATAGGCCCAAGTCTCTTCAGGCAGCGATGCCCACAGATCTCCATCCTTACTGGAGGTGGCAAAAGGGAAGGAGGCTAGTGCCAAGCCCAGCCTCCTGGAGCGTCCAAACCTTATTTAAAGCTACTTTGGAGCCAAGGACATTTTCCTGAATCCATTCCAAACAAGAATGAAGATGCTGGTGCATGATATTTTTGCAAAATATGCAGGCTCAGGAATTGACAGACTTTACATTTACATCAAACACGGAGAACCATTTGTGAATCCTTGCTGTGGAAAGCTGCTGTCTGCAAGCCAAAAATAATAGCATAAAGAAGAATAATAAAACAAAGCTGGCACAAAGCCTTGTCTTCCTTGAAGAGGGCCAATCTTTAGTCTGATAATAGCGCTGACTCTTGGAACCCGAAAGGAAAATAAATTCCTACCCACACAATCTGCATTGTTCCTCTCCTCCTCATGTTAATTTTATCTCACACCTCAAACACATACAGTCATTTATTTTTTTTCCTACGGAAAGTGCAACGTGTTTGTTCTAAAAGTAAGTTGTCTGCATCTGATTCCATAAACAGTTTCTTCCTGATGATTGCTATGTTTTAAGGCTGTTGCTTTAACTAAAGTTATAGTGAAAAATTAGAAATATTTTCTTCCAATATTCTTTTCAGATATGTGTGTGTGTGTACGTACAGTCTTTATAACATGAAAACTAACTGCCCATTAGGTCTATTCAAATACACAATCAAATATGTCCATAAAGAAAAAAATAATAATCAAACTTGTTTGCTGCATGCGGAGCAAGTACTAGAAATTCCATTTTCTACCCCTAGTCAAGGGCCACACACAATGCAAAACGCCTCCAGTCCAAGAGCCACTCGAGTCAGCTAGTATTTTTAAAAACTGGATTATAAATATAAACTCACCTGATTCTTAAACAACACAATATGAAATGGTCGAGCACACAAATATTTCTGGAATGCTCTGATTCCACTAGGTGACCAGTTACCTGGAAGAACACGCAGAGCACGAGACAGAAAAAAGGAGCTGACAAACTCATGCTCGCATCAGAAGCCCCTGCGGGGCATGTCATGAGTACAGACTGCTGGGTCCCACTGTCAGAGTGACTGATTCTGGAGGTCTGGGGTGAAAACTGAAACCCTGCAGTTCTAACACGCTCCCAGGGGATGCTGATGAGGGACCGCAGACCATACTGAGCCATAATGAGAGACTGGAGGGAGGAAAACAGGAGAGGAAGGAAACATGGAGGGGAAATGCAGGAGAGCAACGCAGAGTGAGGCAAGGGGGTGGTGTGTGAACCTGTCACCACCTTGGCCCCCTGAGAGGACCGTCAACACATACACCCCTGACCCCCTCTGCAAGCCTGCAGTGCAGAAGTAAAACAATGAACTCTAACAGACCTTCTGAGTTGGCTGACCCCGCCCGTTCCACAGCCCTGGTTAAGGAACTGACTCAGTCCTGGCCAATGAGAAGTAAGTGAAAGCCACAGGGTAAGTGCGGCTTCTAGGAAAGTTACACTCTGGGTCCCATTGTTCCTTTCTCCTTCTTCCTGCCCATACAGAGACCTGAGCCAGGAGATGCAGTAGCCACTCAAGAGCCATGCAGGCATGAGGACAAGGGCATCCTCCTATGCTAGGTGGAGAAAAACACATGGGAAGTGCCTGCCTGTGTCATGGAGCCACGGTCCCACCACGCCCACCATGACGTCCTACACCCAGTCTTCATGACGGCCAAGGCGAGAACATCCCTCTCTGTTTAAACCTCTGTTTGTTGGGTTTTCCAGTACCTTCAGCTGAATGAGCCCAACTAATATAAAAACTAGCCAAGTACTTATTAGGTGCCTGACACTGTGTGACCGCTATACATGAATTATCTCATTTAAAATAAGAATGATTTAATCGAGCACAAAACTCTCAAGTGCTCTGCTGATGCATTTAGAAATGCATTAAGTTCCTACTTTATTCCAGACATGGAAAGCACAGAACCTGAATGCAAAGGACTCATAGGTAATATTCGTACCATAGTGATCCCCTAGGAGAAGCAAGTACAGCTTGTGGTGGGGGACCCACAAGAGCCTCTGAACAAAACCAGGTGGATGGAACGATCAGGAAGGCTTTCTGGAGGCAGAGACCCCTCAGCTGGATACTGAAGGACGAGTAGGAACTGAGCTTATTCTTACACACGCAGCAATGCCTCTTTGAATGTGATGGCAACCGCAACCCAAGGGGAAAGACGGGAAGAAAATGTTCTCTGGACTTCTACAGCAGTGACAAACAAGGTGCAGCCAACTCCTAATGCACATACAAGTGGAGGGGACACTGGGTGGATGGTGGTTAAAAAAAAAAGTCTGATGCCATCATCAAAGATACATGCTCGTCTTTGCTAGCTACATCCTGAAATTAACTGCCTTTCTCAAATACAAGTGAAACAGATGCATGGCAATCAAAGAACAACAGTCTGGGGAAAAGGCTGAAGCTTCTGACTATGTCTTTTCTGCAAAAATTAGGACCAAAATAGGACCTGGGAGAAAGTAATTTTATTTGTAAATAACACCAAAATACATTTTTCCGGTAGACATGAGAAAACTTTGCAAAGCTCTGTTCTTTGAAAGCAAAGATCTTATGCCCATAACACAGACTCAGCTATGGTCTTTAATAACTGTCAAGGGCATCATGTTTCATTTGTTTTTGAACCTTAAAAACAAAAGAAACACTTCAGAGACTCATGTTGCATCTCATCCCTCAGTTGTGTTACTAGATGGCATCAGATCACCGGGGAGAGTAAGTCTACCTGTACCTTCAGCTACGCAGGCACGCAGTAAAACAGAAGAATGGGCAAAGGACTTTGAGAATTTTTTCAGACTTTTTTCCTGATAAACAAGGACATCTTGAGTGGTGCTGAATTCAATTTATATGGCAACTCTGTTTCTGCCACAAGCAAACTGACTTCCCATATTCATCACTTGCCCTCATGTGCTGGGGCAGCCTGGGTATATGTGCTATTTATTTCCCTGTATATCTGAGGATCCAGAGACAGAGCCTAAGGACAATAAGATACTGGAACATAATATTTCATATTTAAAATTTAAAGCTCTAAATAATTTAACATAATTATTTTCTACCAATGACATCCTTTATAATATGCCAGGAACCAGGATAAATGCTTTACATATATTATTATTAATCCTTATAAAACCTGGCAAAATCAGCATTATTGTCCCTGTCTTCTTTAAAAAGATGAGCAAACCCAAACTGAAACACAGAAAGGTTAATTCCCTGCCCAAGACCACACAGCAAGTAATGGAAAAAAAAAAAAAAAAAAACTGGGAATACAAACCCAGGTGTATTTGATTCTTAAGTTCTGGCTTTTAGCTGACATTTTATATTGTTTCTCATCATCTTCACCAAGGGTTGGCAAACTCCTACCCATGGGCCAGTGCACACAATATAATGAGACGGGGTGGAATTGCATCTGATCTCCCTAGCACCTAGCCTATCGGCAACGGCTAATTACCTAAAGGCTCAATTACACACCACTCAAACTCCGCAAAGGAGCAAAAAATCTATTATACGCAGAAAACCTTCATCCTAATAATAAAATCATTAGCTTCAAGAGGAAAAAGAGTAATTCAAACTTTGAAAGCAGAGGTATCTGATGGCTTATGGCATTACAAGATTCTATTCTGCTTGTAAGAGAAAAAAGAAAATCTGTTGGCATGTTTTATGGGTCAGACGAAAATTCTATCACCCAACAGAGCCTGCCTACATTCTAGAAATTAATGTGTTTGTGGGGAGGAGTTCTTTTTCAAACCAGGTCATAATGTATGCCTGCCAAGTGAACCCTCTCTCTTCAAGAATATTCAAAGTACAAGTAGCAACAGGAGAGAGGCAGTCCTGTCCCTGAAGGAGCAGCCGGGCATGTTTTATCACCAAGAAAGAGAGGGAAAGCAAAAGAAGATTCTGTGCAACCAAATTAAGTTGTGAGATATCCAAAAGTAACGTGTCAAGAAACTCTTATTCATACGTGGAATTAAAAACAACGCAACAAAAAGATCAATTTATGCTTGAGTTTCATCAGGGGCCGTTTCAGGTCTTCTGTTACAGAAGGTCTCGATCTGCACTTACAGACACAGCAATCAGGCTTCATTACAGCCAGTATTTACGTCTGAAAATTCTGTTTCAACTTCCCCACGCCCAGCCCCTGAGAAACCCTGGTGTGAAATTATCCTGAAATCAGAAGAGCACAAATAGCTTTTCCAACAGGAGGCAGGAGGCTCCTTTTCCATTGTGGATGGCGTGTCCACCTCCAGCACCCTGTGCAGACAGGCTCCCAAGCTCCCTACCTCTTCACGCCCCTGACCTTTTCTCGCTAGCACAGCCTCACAGCTCTCTGTCCTGTCCCATAAGGACCAAATCCCAGTTGTGGCGTAAACGGCCCTGGCCGAGCAGGAGCACAAGGGTCACAACTCTACCCAAGCCACACAGAAGCATTTTAAAGAGCTCTTCCACAGAGCACTTACAATTTTCTAACATAGCATATAATTCTGTTATCTGTTATTGTCATGCGTTGCCTCTCTCCCTCCGCCAGCATGCAGATCCACGTTCCTTGGGCACCTCTGCATGTTATATACGTGGATATATTTATCCCAAATGTTAAATGCAGTGCCTGGGAATTCCTGGCAATAGGTGCTCCAACAAGATGTGTTGAATCAAGATATGCTGAATGTGTTGAGACTTCCCATTTTTAGTGCACATAGTTCTTAGCAGTATTGCTTATAATCAGAATATAGTTATGCCCCCATGGGGAATTACAACAGTTATGACTGCAAAAAGGAAACAGGAGAAATAAAGAGCCTGCAAAAAAGACTGAGACAATACGTTATCCTGCATCCACGTAACAGAACGATAGACAGCCAAGTGAAGATGATTAAGGTCGGATGTCAAGGACAAATGGTGGCATCCTCAGGTCTTGTGCTGCGTTTATGCAGAAGATAATCTGGATCCACGGAGCTTTATCAACCCCGTAGAGGTAACTATGCCAGGCACAATGATCATTCTTGTAGATGTCTACAGAGTTGACCCCTCCATACTTTTTCGGTTTTGAAACGATAACTGTCTTGACTTAACAGGATGCTGCTCGTATTGACACACTCAAGAGCATACCGGGAAGACAGGTTAAATGGTAGAGGGCTGTCCCATCTGCATTTCTGAAACTCAGATCTAACGACGACATTCTCACCTTCACATCCTCAATGATTCCTGATTGCCCATGTGCTAAAGGCTGATTTCTTCGTGTGGCGAACTTGCTCAGCTCTCCAACTACCCATCTCCATATCCACGTTTTCATCACCCCCTTTCCACCTCCCTTCCTCCACAGGTCTTTAGACCTGGGGCTCCAGGTCCACCCTCAGGAAAAACTGAGAAAAAAGCATCATTCAGTCTGTCAAATTTTCATAACCCCTAAGTCACTCTTTCTCCAATAACCATCCATTTACTTTAAAACAAACAAACAAAACAAACAGTTTCCAGTTAAGGAAAAGCTATGTACAAGGCATGGGGTTTTTAAAAAAAAAAAAAAGGAAAAAAATTCATTTGCATTATTTCACTTTAATACTAAAAAAAAATCCTATCAACACGAATGTCATTCTGCATGTATATATATACAGACACTCAATAAGTATAAGTGCACTTCACCCAAGAACAGATAAAGATGGCATATAAACACAGGAGAAAATGTTCAGCATCTTTAGCCATTAGGGAACTGCAAATTAAAATCACAATAAAATACCACTATTAAATGGATAATTTTTTTAACCGACCGTACCCAGACTGGCAAGGACGTAGAGCAACTGTGACTCTCACGCACTGCTAGTAGGAAAGTAAAACAGCACGGCAACTTTGGAAAACAGTTAGGTGGGTTTCTTACACAGCTGAACACACATTTAACGCAAGATGCAGCAATCGCACTCCTGGGGATGTACACAAGTGAAATGAAATCACGTGTTCACGCCAAGACATAGGTGTACATGTATGCAGTGACTTTATTCATAGTCACTCAAACCTGGAAACAACCCAGTGTCCTTCAACTGACGGGCGGATAAACAAACTACATACAGTAAGTACATCCATACAAGGGAAGACTACGCAACAGTAAAATGAAAAGACCACTGACGCTCTCAACAAACTGGATGACCCTCAAAGGTGTTATGCCAAGGGAAAGAAGCCAGACACCAAAGCCTCATTCTGTATGATTTACTGTCCATGACATTTTGGAAGCAGCAAAACTGTGGACAGAGATGAGATGGGTGGCTGCCAGAAGCTAGGGGGGGGGGGGGGCGTGACCACAAAGGGACAAGAGAGAACTTTAGGAGGGTGACGGAACAATTCTATATCATGATCGTTACGGTGATTACATGCTTATTAGCGTTTGTCAGATCTCAAACCGTATATAAGTGGATGTGTTTGACTGGATGTAAATTACACATCAACAAAGCTTAGAGTGAAAAACAATCAGCCAACAGAAAGAAACACAAGTACCTTGTCACAGACCACAAGGCTCCTGAATGGCCAAGCTGGGCTGTACATTTGCAGTATGCTTATTTACGTATTTCCAAATAACTTACCAGTACTACTGCCACTCAGGAATATATTACAGCACAAAAATACGTACATAGGAAAACATCTATCATTGTCAAACTTGGACATAAAACCATATAGTCTTCTTGATCGTTTTTATTTATTTTTGCGGGGGGGGGGTGGTCAACTTTTTGCCAGATCTGACAGGGACAACGTTTTGACCTCACAATACAGCAAACAACAAACACAAATCAGACATTTTCTTGTGGTTCCCGGTGCTTGGAGGATTACGCTTGGTTTTAGCAGGTTGTGTTTTCAGACTTCTTTTTTTTTTTTTTTTTTTTTTTGTGGCCTCTCCCGTTGCGGAGCAAAGGCACCAGACGCGTGGGCCCAGCGGCCATGGCTCACGGGCCCAGCAGCTCCGCGACATGTGGGATCCTCCCAGACCGGGGCACGAACCCGTGTCCCCTGCATCGGCAGGCAGACTCTCAACCACTGAGCCACCAGGGAAGCCCTTCAGACTTCTTTTTAAGCTATTCAAATGTCCCGTGGAGGCTGGCTCTCCATCAACTTAACGACGTAATCTCTGGATCAGCCTGCCCACACGTGAGTGAGGCCAGACACGTGCTCTGTCCTCGGATTACCTCTCCTCCTGCTTCTGACGTGGGGCGTCTACCACACAGCTTGGGTGTGAGCACAAGGAATGATCTGTATGCGTGCTGACAATGCTACAGACTTTCTGACACTGACATGTATTGTTTGTTCTTTCAAAATGGTCTAGTATTTTCTTCCCCCATGCAGACTGTCACAAACACCTCCTTTTATGCTTGCCCACTGTGGAGAGGTCTGTTCTGGTTGGCCTCCTTTCCCTAATATACTTAAAGACATTTTACAGTTTCCACTTCTTTGCCAAGTCTTATACATCTTGGACCCATGAGATCTGACACACATTGGTCATGCATCTGACTCCCCTTTTCCCATTTACTGAAAGCAATCTTTTTTCCTGCTAGTATCATTCTGGGACATTTCTTCAGGAATGACATTTCTAGGACACTTCCTTAAGAATGACATTTAGAGAAAACTCTTCAGTGCATGTTTTTTGTGGATTTCCAGAAACAACCGTAAATAGTCGAAAGGTCTGCTGCAGGTAACTGACCTCCTTAATCCTACCTTTCAAGGCTGCGGGCTTTTTTGCTTTCCTTTGCCAATACTGAATGGAGTGCTAGGGTGGTCACTTTCTTTTGGTTTTATGACTTTTATTGTACTGTGCTCATTAAAACTTAGCAACTCCCGCACAGCCCACTTCTGACGAGGCCTTATATGCCACTTCCCATTGCTTTGTTTAGACCTTCAAGTTTTCTGTTTAATTTCTCTTTCACTGTAAACTTGAACCTATAACCATAAAACAGGTTTTCTCAACTCATCACTGTGGACATTTGGGCCAAATCACTCTTTACTGTGGTGACGGGGCCACGGGGGTGGGGGCCGTCCTGTGCACTGTTCCATGCTGAGCAGTATCCCTGGCCTCCACCCACTAGATGCCAGGAGCACCCTCTCCCCCAAGTTGTGACAACAGAAAATGTCTCCAGACATTACCCAGTGTCTCCTTGGGGGCATGACCGCCCGCAGTTGAAAACCACTGCTATCAAACGACCCGTTCCATTTAAAAGAACACTCTCAGCACTAACAGCTCAGGAAACTATATATTAAATTTGCCAGCAAGTTGCAAGTAACACCCAGCAGCAAAATGGAAGTACTCATTTTCTTAGGGGAGACTGAGAAATTCTTTCCTTTTCAATAAGAAAAAAAAAGATCATTCCAGGTGTTTATACTGTTTCTCCTCTAAAGATATCTGTTCCTTCCCCCACAACGTCCTCACAGAGGTGAGCTCTCCCCTTCCCCTTCCCCTTCACCGGCAGAAAACAGGCTGGCCATACCAAACATCCTTCACGTTCAGCCCACGTGAACAATGGGGATAATAATGCTAGTGCCCATCACATAGGGGCAGCAGGGGGATTACATGAGTTAACGCAGATGGTGTGTCTGAAACAGCGCTCCCGTGCAGTAAGTGTTTTATAAGGAGTAGTTCTTAACATCGTTATAGCCAGAAAGTACCATTACTCAATCACTTACGTTCTCATTTCACATCACATAGTCTTTACTGAACATCTGTGCTATGTAGACACTCTGCTGGACCAATGTCATGGTGTTCAAGAAGGGTACAGTCCGTAAGGAGATGATGAGGATGATAAAAGTGTAAACAAGATACAAAGGTGCCAGACAGGGGCGCCAACTGTGTCTAGAGGAGTCAGGGAAGGCTTCCTGAAGGAGAAGGTAGTTGAGCTGAGACCTGGATGACAAGAAGAAATTCTCCAGGGGACAAGGAGGATGGAGGGCACTGCCTTCAGAGGTCAAAGCAAAGGCTAGAAGTCCAAGAGCATTGAGTTAACATGACATTTTTAGGAAATTAAATTTCAAAATCACTACCAGTAAAAATGTGACCAGGGGAGCTACGGGAAATGAGGCTAAAGAGCAAGCTGGGGTCAGCTCATGACCAGCCTCATGGAAAGTACAGCCTCTCCCAGAATGCACCGAGAACACAAATGCCACGGGGTGTTAAAAGGTTGACGTGTGGGAGGCGCAGGGTCAACCGAGACCATGAGAAATGCCCGGTCAAACCTAAATGAGGCTTTTGACTAGAGGACTTTCCAAAACATTCCAAATGCCAAAGGTGATTATGAGTTTCCAAAGGAAAAAAACTTTAAGCAGCAATTCCCAAACTTAGGTGACAATCTCGTAAGAGCAGAGCTCCGGAAGGGATCTGGCCTGGGAAATATCGCTGAGCGAATGAGAAGACATTAAAGACTGTTTAATAAAGGAATCTCATCACTGGTTTTGCACATGAGAAATGCCACTCTAATCTGACCAACATGGAGAGATTATATGGGATTGGAGTAAGCCCGGAGGCAAGAAAAAACACAGGGAGACCCACACAATATTCCAAAGAAGGAAAATAAGAGACCTAGCCAGGGTCACAGGCAGTGGACACGGAGAGGACAGAATGCCCTGGAGAGATAGTAAGAGGTAGGAACGACGTGATGGTGGGTAATGAATGTTAGTCCTGAGATAGAGGGAGACGTACAAAAATACCCAAGTTTTCACCTTAAGCAATAAGTGAGATGCTGGAACTACTCACTAAGAAAGACATCAGGAAGAAAAAAGTTGGTCTGAGGGGAAGCCCAGGAGTGCCGTTTTAATGGGCTGCGTGTGAGGCACATGTGAATGCTCATGGGTGTGTGGGTAGGGGCACCAAAGACCCAGACTAGAGAGAGAAGTTCCAGAGCCATTGACAGAGAAGTGGGTTGAAACCGCCGGCATCAAGAGGACTGGCCAGTGAGAGAGCGCAGAGTGAAAAAGGAAGGTGATACAGACCAGACCTGCAGAGGAACACCATTTAAGGGCTGGGCGGGAGGAGGAGCCTGCAAAGCAGTCACGGAAGAGGTGGGATGAGAAGAGAGAGCGGACTGCCACGTGACACAGGAAGGATAAATAATTACAAAGGAGGGAACGGCGTCATCCAGACTGAAGGTGAAGTTAGGGGAGGGACATTAATAATCCCACACCGGATGCTTTCGACAACACCCCTCCAGGAAAACAACTGTGGGGGCCCCCGTTCAGTGGTTCTCAAATTGACTGTGGGTCAGGATCACCTGGAGGGCCTGTTCCAACCCAGCCTGTGGGGCTGCCCCCAGAGTTTCTGATTCACTAGGTCCCAGGTGATGCTGACGCTGCTCGGGAACTGCCCTTTAGGACCGTGGCTCTAGATAAAAAGGAACGCTGCCCTTTCCTCTCTGCCTTGAGCAAAACTGTCAGTTGGGGAAAGCACGAACGTTTCATCTTCTTTCTGTCTGGCCCTCTGATTCCAGAAGACGGAAGTTATTCATCTTACTGCCTTCTCATTCCAACTTAAGGAGCCCAAATCTACCGCATTTCATGGAACATAAAAGGGTTTCGACTACAAGACACACCTTTATTTTACGTAAGAAGAAAAAGATGCCAATAATTATGAGATGTGGCCGATTGTGAGAAGCAGTCTGGTTTCAGAATGTGAAATCCTACAAAAATGTACATTTCAGAATTGATAAAATGTGGCCAGTCCTGTCCTCTAGGGCCACCTGGGAAAAGTCTGAACAGAAGCCTGTTCGCCAGTGGGACCTATGATTCTGTGTCTCCTCTGTTCTTCGTCTTGTGGGATATACACACATGCTGACATCCACCTACCATATCCAAGAACTCTGCTCCTCCTGGGATCTCCCAGTAGCTGGGCCCTTCACCTGAGCCTCCAAAGGCATCGAACCCCACATTCCTCCAGTTCTTCAGAAGTTCTCAAAACTCATTATTCAATGTATCGGCACATCTCCATATAACTCCTGCATTCCCCACGTTTACCCAGGATAATGAGTGCGCAAACCCAGAGTGTTCCAGCCCAGACCGCCCACCACAGACACGATCCATTCAGGAAATGCCGTCACTACAATCGGCAAAAGCTGAAAGGAAACAGACACCCTCACCCTATTGTTCCTCCTCTTAAGCAGGAGAAATCTTCTGAATTGCATCTATGATTAATTCAAAATGACTTATAGCCAGTGGTTGCAGTTTCTTTGAACCTGGCTGCATGACAGGTACTGCTATCTGTATATACTTTCTCAAAAGCAGCACTCCAGGTAGATTACTTTTTAACGTGAAACCAAGACTCAGATGTTGGTGGTGCAGCCAAGATTAAACAAATAATAAGGGATTCATTGCAAGAGTATAAAATTTTCATACACAAGCTATTTTTTTTTTTTTTTTTTTTTTTTTGCGGCACGCGGGCCTCTCACTGTTGTGGCCTCTCCCATTGCGGAGCACAGGCTCCGGACGCGCAGGCTCAGCGGCCATGGCTCACGGGCCCAGCCGCTCCGCGGCATGTGGGATCTTCCCGGACCGGGGCACGAACCCGTGTCCCCTGCATCGGCAGGCGGACTCTCAACCACTGCGCCACCAGGGAAGCCCCAAGCTCTTTTATAAACACTTCCCCTAGCCTGACACTGGCCAGTGTCCACAGCCAAAATACTCAGGCAGCACCAAAAGCACAAGCGACCCTTTCACCTTTTGCGGTACCTAGAAGAAAATGTCTTTGACTCTCGTCTATGGAGTGAACTTGCCACAGAAAGTCAAAACAAAATAGCCATCCACCTCTGCTCTTTCGCGGGGAGTCCCGCAGCACTCCTCTCTCTTCTGTGAGAATTCTGCTTACCCACTTTGTGCCCCTTTGCTCTCAGAAGTACAAGTTGAAGTCAATCTGTCAACTTCTATGGGGCCTCCCAAAGCCAGGCATTGCTGGGGTTGTCGTGCTACAATAAACAACCACGCTTTTATCACCAACACTCCCTTCTAAGATACAACACTTTACATATGTTCTACAAAACGTGAAAATGGCTACACGAAGGGCAGGCAGGTCAGAAACAGAGGGAGGCCATAAGACTCTCTGTTGAGACACTTTCTGGGTCTAACCCTGAGGCCACACTTCCTCAGAGGCGACCCAAACCTAGAAGGAGCCAGAGCTAGAACGTTCTTACCCAGGCAGCCCCTTCCACACCATTAACACAGCAGATGAAAGGTCAACCAAAACAAATGCCTTATACAAACAGTCCAAGTCTTTTGCCTTGGGAGAGGGCTTTGAAAAGACAGGAGGAAACCTGATCCCTACCTGAACGTCCCAGGAGAGCGCCCAGTAGTAGCAAATCCTCCAAGAGGGTCAAAATTGCCTGTTATTTTTAAAACCTGAAACTTAAAATAATCCCAGACCCCTTGGCCACATGTCATAAAAACTGCCAGATAAGTTGTACACATGGAATTGATTCCAACGATCCACCAGAGAAAGGGGTCTCTCACATTCGGCAACATCTCATTTCCATGTGGAAAGAATTACCAGAACTGGGCAGAGATGGAAGGGCAGGGGAGGAGGGGCGGGGAAGGCCGGTGATGATTCCAACGAGCGGAACCATACTGCACTACCAAGTATGCAGTGCGGTCCGAGCACAAGTCCCTGTAAGCACTTAGAGGACGACTTTTAGGAAAGCTTATATTTTTAAAGGTAGTTTCATACGTTTGTTACAGTTTTGACAGTTGTTCTTGCTCTGGCAAGGTTTCTTGTTGTTGTTGTTGTTGTTGTTTAACTTTCCCAAATCTGAAAGCAATGAGTCCTTTGTACTCAAGCTCTGGTATCTGGAAAAGGCATCATTATGGATAGGTCGACTATGAGCTACCTGCAGGATTTCAGCTCTCCCACATGTGGGAAATTCTGACCCAACATCTGTTTTCCAGTACGATCCTGTCTTGACACAATTCCATAAGTACATCTGCATTGCCCCCAGGTGTTGGAAAGTCCAGTGATAGATCCAAGGTCACACAGAAAACTAGGCTCCCTGTTAATTACCTCAATTCTTCTGGAAAGGTTTCTAAAGTAAATGGGTTCCAGGAAACCTGAGAAGCAATACCCAGTGTTCCCAGGTTTGGTCTGGTTAGAAGACACTTCTAAATAAAGCATCATTCCCACAGTCTTCTTCCGAGTTTAGATACTGCTTTTGAGGCTCTCTCTCTCTCTCTCTGAAATTCTGTAGAATTGTGCAGCTCATTGGAATCATCACCAGCCTCTCCTGGCTGCTTGCAACGGCCAAATCTATTTACAAAAAGCAGATGTTACCTAAAGCCTCCATATTCAAAGTGTGGTTTAAGAGGCAGCAGCGACAGCATCTCCCGGGAGCTAGTTAGAAACACAGAGTCTCTCTCCGCCACCTCTGATCTACTGAACCATAAACTTCATTTCGACAAGTTCCCAAGGTGACCTGTACGCACTGACTAAACCAGGGGAAGGCAGACTACGGATGTGCAGGCCAAATCCGGTGCTGTCTGTTTTCGTAAATAAAGTCTGACTGAAACACAGCCAGAGCCGTTAACTTGTCTTTGCTTGCGTTCACACTAGCATGGCAGAATTGAGAAGCTGCAAATATGTACGTGGCCCTTTACAGAACAATGTTTACTAACCCCTGATCTCAACCTTTACTGTGGTGGCAAAGGGGGCGCTAGACACCTGTGCTAAAACCACAGCAGGAGATTATCGTAAGGACAAAGTAGACAGTCTTTTTTTGATAAGAGATCTGCTTGGCCCATTAGGTAACGGAAATCATCAGGCACACTTCTAGACCTCATTCAAGTTAAACCCCCCAAGGTCCAGCACCATTTTCCACCCTATGGACCCTGCCAAAGAAACACAGTGTCTGTCTTTATGAAATTTACAGGCAGAGAAGATGTAATTAGCATGAACTTAACATGGTACCCCCTATATAATTCATTAATGCATTAGAAGGACCCAAATTTTTTTAAATTGATTTATTATTTATTTCTGGCGGCACTGGGTCTTTGTTGCTGCACGCGGGCTTTCTCTAGTTGCGGCGAGCGGGGGCTACCCTTCGTCGCAGTGCGCAGACTTCTCATTGCGGTGGCTTCTCTTGTTGCAGAGGCTTGGGCTCTAGGCGCGCGGGCTTCAGTAGTTGTGGCTCGCGGGCTCTAGAGTGCAGACTCAATAGTCGTGGCGCACGGGCTTATTTGCCCCGCGGCATGTGGGATCTTCGAGGACCAGGGCTCGAACCCATGTCCTCTGCATGGGCAGGCGGATTCTTAACCGCTGCGCCACCAGGGAAGCCCGGACACAATTTGTTTAATACCAAGTTCTGGTTATTTAAGCCACACGTGAAATATTTAAACAGAAACCGCCAGTGAAGCAGCAGGTGGGAAGCTTTTAAATGAAACCACCACTGCTGCTATGGGGGTGGTAGGTGGGGGGACTCAGGGTATAGCCACATGCATGAGGCTTGGTGTACCAAGTGAAGAATATTCTCCCTGCCCCAAATCTCTCCCCTTCTGTCCCTCCCTCTCTCTCACCATCCTTCCGTGTCCCTCTTATTTTCCCCTCTCTGCGCCTTTGCCCAACATGTGATTTTAAAGTCTACCACCTGCATTTCCTGGATTGCAAGACCTCTGCTGAGATGCCACCAGTGGTTTTGTAACAGGGAAGAACAAATGTGACTCTATATTAGATTTGTTTCTTTTACTTTAACCTTTGTATTCTACCGTCTTTGCTTCCAGTTAAGAATGCTACCCATACCGTGAAATGTATAGGATAGCCCATTCTCTAGGCTATGACCTTTAATGGTGCAACACTTTTCCATTCATATAGTGATTAAAAGTTTCAGAACAGAGAATAACATTTGTCTTGTTGGACGATTATAGGAACATTGTGACCTAACCTACATGGACAGCTGCAAGAACAAAGGATTCCGACACCAAGAAGTTCACAAGAACCAACCACAGCTCCTCCCCTTTTAGTATACTAACAGAAGCCTGAATTCTGACTTGGGTAAGATGGTTTTCTAGGACATTAGTCTGCCGTCTTCTAGGAGTCCTGGCTTTCCAAATAAAATTATTCCTTGCCTCAACACCTCGTCTCCCGATTTATTGGCCTGTCGTGCAGTGAGCGGAACGAGTCTGGACTCGGTAACAGTTTCGGCAAAAATGAGAAGACTTTCGATCTGAGCCCCACCTCCAGGGCCTGCACTCTCTGAGAAGAAACCTGGCCAACACAAAACATACAGGATCTACCTTAGAAGGAGAAGAGCAGCTGGGAGGAGAAAAGAGGGGAGGGTCCCAAGGAGAAGGTCCTGGAGACACTGGGGCTGAGACACTCCCATAGACACATGTGTGGTACCTTCCAGGTGCCTCAACACCCGAGGTCGCATCCCACACAGGCCGGGTGGCCTGCTGCTACCCTGCTGGTTGCTTGCTTTTGTTCACGTGCTTACTGGTCTGTGGTTAGGTTAGCTTTAAGCAAACTGTGGGTGGTCATCCTACTGTGTGGTTTTGGTTATTCTCAAGTAATCGTTGCTTTAGAAAAATCACAAGTACTGAAAAAAAAATTTTTAATTAAAAACTTTTAGAGAAGCAGAGTCACAACACTCACACCCCTACTTGGACGAGCAGAAAAGGTGCTCTGTAGCTCTCCATAAAGTATTATACCTTACTCCTAAAACAAACTCTCCCCTCTGACCCAATCATGAGCAAGAAAAAAAAATCTACTTTATGTCCACTCCAGGGCAAAGCATAGTCCTAAAAAATAACATAGGTGAGTGGTGCCCAAGGTGTGGTTCCCGGTACCACCTGGGAGCGTGTGGGAAATGCAGAGTCTCAGGCCCCACCCCAGAATGGCCAAATCAGAAACCCCAGGGGTGGGGCCCTGCTATCTATGTTTAGCAAGCCCTCCAGATGGCTCTAATGCACATTCAAGTTGGAGAACCACCGATTAGATAGACAATCCCTTTAGGTAAACAAAGGTGTGTTAGCGTGTTCTTCCCTTGGGTTTTCTCACCCCTAAGGCTGTGTGTCTGTGTGTGTGTGTGTCTGTGTGTAGGAGGTGGGGGAAGTTCGGGGGCTCTGGGGACCTCATGTCAGTAAATGAAGGGCCAGGTCCACGGGGGGTTGTCCTCTGCCCTCAGCAGTACCAGGAGGTACTTCTCATGCACCTGGTGTTACATTCTCAGCAGACATCTGAGGCTCAAATATTAGAGCACTGGTTGCAAAGTTTTTCTGCAAAGGGTCAGGCCGTAAACAGCTTTAACAGCCATAGGGTCTCAGTTACAACTACTCCAGTCCGCCGTTGTAGTGGGAAAGCAGCCACAGGAATATGTGACTGAATGAGTATGGCTGAGCGCCAACAAAACTTTATTTACAGGAACAGGCAACGGGCTAATCTGGCTCACAGGCTGTAGGCTGCTGAACCCTGAGTTAGAGTAACATGAGCTGCCACAACAAATAAGCCCACATGTCTCAATGGCTTTTAGGATACAAGTTTACTCTTATTCTTGTACCAATCCAACGCAGTCCAGCATTCCTAGCTGTCAGAAAGGTTTCCTCCAAGGACGCTCTGGACACCCAGGCTCTGCCTGCTTTGTGGCTCCACTCTCCCCCCACCTATTCCCAAAGGGACACGCATATCTCACCAGCAAATTAGTCACCACACCCCTCCTCAAGGCAAGAGGGCTACAAAACAGACTTGAGCTGGACACCCACTCCCAGCAGCGCCTCCACACTACAGAAGGGGAAGTGAATTCTGGAGACCTTTTAGCCATCCTTCTCACCCAGGATAAGAGAAACAGGTGGTGGCTGGAGGAAGATAAGATGTCAAGGAAGAGCTTTCATAAGATGAAATTCATGTGCATGTTTGTACATGTATATAAAGGTCTTTCCCATCATTTACCCACGTACACAACTTTTTTTTAATCTGGCAGGTGGAGGGGTGGATGGGAGACATCTGTGGCCTGAGGAAAGTAAGGTGAAGCCCCTCATGGAAGGGAAAGAAGATAAGGGAAGGCTGGGGCACACTAGGATGGACACACACACACACCCCCCCCCCGCCCTCCACCTCTGCCTGGATTAAAACCTACATCAGATATTGGCGGCAAGGTACTAATAAAGCCGGATTCTGGAAAGATGTGAGATAAAATCTTTACAGGCTGTAGACAGGTACTCCTTTTCAGACCTTAGTATTTGGAATCTAAGTACAGTTCTATACACCGAAGGCCCTTGTCAAAATGAGACTCCGCATGCGTGACAAATTGTTTTCTGAAAAAAAATCCTATTTGAATTGCACAAGTTTAAATAAGCCAGTGATAAGCCAAATAGCCTGCCTCTTGGAGAGCTGGAAAGAGAAAAGGGTCAGGACGGGAAATCATAAAATAAACAAATCACTGCTATGAAAATTTATACGGCTCCCCCCACCTCTGAAACGAGAGTTCAGAACAGAAATGCTTACTCCTTACCACTGGCTATTAGATCAAGATGTGTTCAATCCGCGAGTGCGCCGCATGCCACTATTCAGCCATGCTGTGTATTTTTCCATAGGTCTGAAATATCCGCTGTTTCCTCTGCTGCCTCCTCCCACATACCAGATACTTGAGAGCAAATCTCATTTAGATCATGTTTTGTCTAGAGGCAGCCGAGCGGCTTCGTAGTAAGGCAGACGCAGAGCACACAATTTCAAGCACTAGCATTCAAAAGCACAGAGCTAATTACCTGTAACTGGGGAAACAAGGCAGAGACGGATCCCCTGTTTGTGTTCAGGCAGGAGGTGATCAGAAAGGTCTGTGTGCTATCCAGGGCAGAAGAGAGCAAAGTGCGTCCTCGCCAGCACCGCCCCAGGTCCCACCAGGAGCCGGGTGGATTGCAGCGGTGGGGGCCATGGAAGCAGCCCAACCATGTGGCAGGGTGCCGTCCTCAGACGTGCGAACTTGGAGCCGCTGAAGACTACAACCAAAATGGCCATGCAGCTGCACTGCCGGAGGACGGCCACACCGTACTCTGTAGGAAGTCCCGGCTACAGCAGAAAATCAACATACGTGGTCCTTCTCAAGACGCAGTACCTGCCATCCCAAGGGGGCCAAAAAAACCAACAAGAAACAAAAGAAACACACATTTCAGTTCCTTAGATCATTTTCCCTTCACCTTTTTTTTCTCTGTTTTTCATTTAACAGTTCTCTCTTTTTCAGAGCAATAATTAGTGACGAAAACTTGGTATACTTTAAAACTGTGTTTAAAAGGAAAGAGATGGCCCAAATGGAGTCTGGCCTTTATAAAGTCTGACTTTTCTCAAAATTAGCTCATTGCAATTTAGGGGGAAAGTATAGATGGAGGAAGAATGTCACAAGTAACAGGATACACCTAGAATTCTTTTACCCTAATAGCAAGTTCTTGGAATTTATAAATATCACCAATCTTTGAAATGCTGGATGGGGAAGACACTAATCCCACAATTTTCCTGTTTCCCTCTGCCTATAATGTCCTACCTATTCTTCTCCATCTTGCAAAATCTGCAGTGTTTCAAACTGCAGCTCCTGGGTGGAGGAGGCATGGACTGGGAGTTTGGTGTTGGTAGATGCAAACTATTACACATAGAATGGATGGACAACAAGGTCCCACTGTAGAGCACAGGGAACTTATATTCAATGTCCTGGGTTAAACCATAATGGAAAAGAATATAAAAAAGAATGTGTGTATGTGTATATGTGTGTGTGTGTGTGTGTGTGTGTGTGTAACTGACTCATTTTGTTGTACAGCAGAAATTACCACAACATTGTCAATCAACTATACTTCAATAAATAAATAAATAAATAATAAATTACTCAAATTGCAGCTCCTTTCCTAAGCCTTCCAGCCAGAGTTCACCTGCCCTGCCCCAAACTATTGTCTAATGCTTAAGGGCTACTCCCCTAATTCTCTGCTTTTAATTCTTAGTTATCTTTTTCATGTATTTCTGTTTTAAATGCCTCGACTTTGAATGCAAGTTCCTTAAAGACAGAGACTGTTATCATGTGTCTTCTTTGTCATACATCTTTGTATCTTTTCTCCCTCTGAAGTGTTTCCAACTTCAGCTGAAAGTAAAAAGTAGAAGCCCGAAGTTTTCAACATAGGTTAAAGAATATTTGCCCCTCATATGCTTAAAGAACTGCTGGGTAAATTAAACCGTAAATCTGAGACAGCAGAGCCATTCCTCCACTGCTTAGCAGACCTAGCTAGTCCAGGTCAATAGCACTGAAGACAAACAAAACAAAACAAAACAAAACAAAACAAAACAAAAAACCCACCATCATAAACACCATGAAATGTGCAGGCTGAAATTTGCCACTAAAGCAAAGCAAAGCTTTCCAAGGACAAAGTTACTTTGAAATCCTATTTTAACTTCTGACATGTAATTATTACTACATAAGCTGGGCTGAGAAAATTTACACTTTTTTTGAAAGATAGTCAAGGAAAGTTAATTGCAAGTGTAATGTTTTCAGTAAATTATTTGGAAGAATGGGGGATGACAAATATTCTACTCCAGTATAATGTACTGAAAAATTGGTTGTAATATCTACTACAATCAAACATGAAGATTACACACATATACATAAATACGTGTATATATGTATGTATTATACACAAAGCATATGACAAACACATACACTTTTGTTGCTCTGCTTCTTTACTTTGGATTAATTTTATTGTTTGGATTATTAGACTTTGGACACTGGCCTCATTCCCCACCTAAACTCCAAATTCAGAACCAGCGGTCCTGTTAGCAATTCCAAGCAGGCTTTCTATGGTTGAACCTCTCACCCCTGCAGTTTATAAAGTGTTTTCACTTTGTTTTCTTTCGTTAGTATCTGCAGTTGTCTCTGTCCTAGTGCTCCATTAGATCCAACGCCCCCTTACAGAGAGCGAGGCACCAGTCCGGGTTAATCCATCCTGGTTGCATGGACTCATGGCCTTCCAGAAGGGACACCCCCATATTTAGTGTTTGAGCCATCAGATAAATGAAAAATGCTAATAGTGACAGTTTCAGATCCACACCAATAAGCCCACAGTGTCTAGTTGGTGTGACAAGGTAAAGTTAAAAAGAACAGTGTGGGGAATTCCCTGGCGGTCCAGTGGTTAGGACTCTGTGCTTCCACTGCAGGGGGGCAAGGGATCCTGCATGCCACGAGGCGTGGCCAAAAAAAAAAAGAAAGAAAAGAATAGGGAACACCCCAAAGCAACGTAGAAGATAGCTATGCATACGTTAACAGACCAAGAGATGAAGTCCTCCGAAGGGAGGGGCCGAGTGTGACCATGAGGAAATTATGTTCAGGCAGGCAACCTTACCATTAAGAGAGGCAATCATCTACCCTTTCCAAATACAAACCTAACCCTTGCCAGCATCAGTGAGAACTCAAACGACCTCTGATGTTTTATGGTACCCATCACCCCTCACTTAAATGCTCTCCAGTAAGGAAGCATGGTAAACCCAAGTTATAAAACTCTAGCATGCTTCCCCCCAAGTGCATCTGGCTTTAAATGGCTTCTCCAGGTCTCTCTAGAGTGGAGACATGCAATGCTTCCATGAAATGCTAAATATGGCATCAGAATACCTCCACATGCACAGTCAGCCGTCCCTATTCACCAATCCTCACCTTAGGACTTCTGTGCTGTGAGGAGACCTAGCATTTCCCACACTGCAGCCTTGCTCCTATCCAAGGGCCTTCCTCCCAGGAAGCTGCAGGAGCAATGTACAGGAGCCAGCTCCCGCGCAGGAGCTCCACATCCAAGCTCAGCTTCCTGTACCCCTGGCCCCAAGTTCCCTGCTTCTGACTCAACTGCACTCCCCATTCCATCACCCAAGATCCCTTTCTTTTTTTTTTTTTTAATTATTTTTCGGCCACGCCACGTGGCATATAAGATCTTAGCTCCCCGACGGGAGGTCGAACCCGGGCCCCCTGCCCTGGAAGCCCAGAGTCTTAACCACTGGACCGCCAGGGAAGCCCCCTAAGATCCCCTTCTGTGCTATGTGCTGGACAAGCTATTTAGGACCAGTCTCATCACATCCTGGACAGGAGCTCAGTATCTACCCCGACACTGTCCACAACCACAGCTCAGGAGCACTCGCTCTCCCTCCAGCCCCGCCCGACAAGGCCTGCCATATGGGGCCAATTCCAGGGCAGACGGGAGCAGAGGCTCTGCAGCTGCTCAAGGATAAATCTTAATCACGGGCCTCAGTCTGGAGTGATCAGCACCCAGCACGGTCACCCTTGCAGAGTTCAGCTTATGAGGCCTGATGATATCTCAGAGCAGATGAGCCGTGCTGCTTGGGGGAAAAAAAAAAAAAAACAGTAGTGACTGCAAGACACAGACACACACACACACACACACACACACACACACACACACACACACACACACACACACACACACACACACACACACACACACACACACACCCTCTTTCCACCTAACTCCTGGAAAAGCGCAGAAGCCCCTCTGTGTCCGTGAGATGACAGGTGCATGTTTATGTTCCATTTCACTGTGACTGACCTTCCACGTGGTTCTGAGTTCTAACAGCTAGAAGGTAAGAGACTTTCCAAACTGCACCCTTCGCAGGCAGGCAGGCAGACAGCTCCACTGTGGGGCACAGAGGTGGCCGTCTCTGAACTCCTGTGCATCTTTGAAAGAATTCTGGGAAGAAATCTCTCTTGATCTCCTGTGACACTACACACGGCTGTATTCACATCCCTTTTGTGCCTAAAACCCCAGGATTCCTGAATAAACAATTGAAGAGTTTTTTTCAAAGGAGAGTGTTCGTCGCTTATAACAATTTAGAATACCTTGAGGTCTGCTTTAGAAAGTCATTTTTTTCATTTTTGAATTTGAATCGTAGAGTGTCAAACCTTTGATGAATCTCCTCTGCTTAATCTCCTCTGCTTACGTCAAAATCAACTTGTATCCTTCAGAAAGAATCACTCCCTAAAGTACACAAAGAAAAATGCACGATTTACACACATGTTTACAGCAGCACTGGTCACAAGAGTCAAAAGGTAGAAACAACCGAAATGTCCATTAAAGGATGAATGGATATACAAATTGTGGAGTGTACCTACAATAGAATATTATCCAGCCATAAAAATAAATAAAATACTGACACAGGCTACAACGTAGATGAACCATGAAAACATTATGCTAAGTGAAAGAAGCCAGACATAAAAAGACAAATATCGTATGCTTCCATTTAGATGCAATACCCAGCAGGGGCAAATCCGCAGAGACAGAAAGCAGACTGGCGGTTGCCAGAAGCCGAGGGAAGGGGAAAGGGGAGTGACTGCCTCATGGGTACAGGGTTTAATTTGGGGGCGATGAAAACGTTTTGGAACTACATAGAGGTGGTGGTTGCACAATGCTGTGAAGGTACTAAATGCCAATGAATTGTTCACTCTCAAATAATCAGCTTTATTTAATGCAAATTTCACCTTCATTTTTTAAAATGAGTTAAAAGGTCTGAAAAACATTTTTGCTACCTGATCTGTAAGGTCTTTGTTCCAAAACAGTTTATGTTTTCTTTTTTACGAGACTGTTCAAGAAACCTATAAAATCTTACAGTTGTGTCACTGTTTTTTAATGTCCCTTAGTGAACTTTAAGAATAACTGGTCCTAAGGGGAGGGGGGAGGGGGGAGGGGAGGGGGAGGGGGGGAGGGGGAGGGGAGGGAGGGGGAGGGGAGGGGGAGGGGAGGGGGAGGGGAGGGGAGGGGAGGGGAGGGGAGGGGAGGGGGAGGGGAGGGGAGGGGAGGGGGAGGGGAGGGGAGGGGAGGGGGAGGGGAGGGGGGACCTTACTGTATGGATCCTATAACTAAAAGACAAAAATACAAATCAAATGAAGGAAACAGAGATTAAGAAGCATAGCTGGGCAATTGTAGGTAGATTAATGCAGAGGAATTTGAAGTTTTACCATATGAGAGTACAGCCCCAGGCTATCTGTAGAGAACAGCAGCACTGTCAGCACCATCTAAGAGCTTCTTAGAAATGCAGGTAGGGGTAATGGATTAACAGGTACAAACTACATACACAAAACACTGAAAATAGATAAGCAACAAGGACTTACAGTATAGCACAGGAACTGTACCCAATATCTTATGATAATTTATAATGGATTATAATCTGTGAAAATACTGAATCACTGTGTTGCATACCTGAAACTAGCACACGATCGTAAATCAACTATACTTCAACTGAAAGAAAGAAAGAAAGAAAGAAAGAAAGGAAGGAAGAAAGAAAGAAAGAAAGAAAGAAAGAAAGAAAGAAAGAAAGAAAGAAAGAAAGAGAGAAAGAAAAATGAAATGCAGGATCTCAGCCCTACCCAGAACTACAGGATCAGAATCTGCATTTTAGCAGATCCCCAGGCATCCGCATTATCGCTCCAGAACAGGCTGACTGGCCCTCACCCTGAAGGTGTTATTTCGCCTTCAACAAAGTGCCTCTACAAGGCCTTCAAAAGGCATCTGCACAAACCTGCTTCTTCCCCTCCCTCCAAGTCACCTAAGAATGTTCTATGCTGCCTCCCCACCGTGCTCACCCGTCCGACCCCTACAAGGGACAAAACTGTCAAGCAGTGCTATACAACCTAGAAACCCATGCAGAACTTTCTCACCTAAGTTTTATCAACTAACCAAGACTTGACCTCCTCCCTCAGAAGTACTTCTCTCCTTTTCCTGTCTTCCATCACTGATAAATAGACCGATTGGTTCTACTTCAGGTCCTCTGTTTCTCACAATTCTTATTCATCTGCAGATCCTTTATCTCTCTTTTATTGCCCACAAAAAAAATCACCTCTAACTAAAGTTGCTATGTATAAACGTAATGCTCAGAGGGCTGCAGAAGAAAGATGGTGGTGGCTCGGAGCAGGAGAGGTTAGGAGAAACGGTCAGATCTGGACCCACACTGAAGCTGGAGCCAAAAGGGCTTCCTGTTGAATTGGTGTGGACTGGAGAGAAAGATACACACAAGAACAACTCAAAGGTTTTTGGCCTGAGCTAGCAGAAGGATGGAGTTTCCATTGCTGAGATGGAAAAGGCAGTGGGAAAGGAAAGGGAAGACAGGAGGGGAATACTCACAACACTAAACAACACTAGGACGAGGTGTGCCCACTGCCCTGCAAGGGTGTCCACTCGAGGAAGCTGGATGAGGTGTGCCCACTACCCTACAAGGGTTTCCACTCGAGGAAGCTGGATGAGGTGTGCCCACTGCCCTACAAGGGTTTCCACTCGAGGAAGCTGGATGAGGTGTGCCCACTGCTCTACAAGGGTTTCCACTCGAGGAAGCTGGATGAGGTGTGCCCACTGCCCTACAAGGGTTTCCACTCGAGGAAGCTGCCCCAGGAGCCCTTTCTCACAGCAGGCTCTCTATGTATTGACAAATGGATCTGTCATTATGACGAGTGCACGTGCAAACCTGTGAACGTGGGAGAAGGCGAGTGATTCCTGCACTGAAAACCCTTGGGGCTGCTCTCGGTGGCAGTGACGCTATGGAGATTCTAGGATGCATTGTGCCGCGTATCAGGCACGAATCATGAGACAAAACACTAAACCTCTGCAATCACACCATCTGACACTCGAGAAGATAACCCATACTCTTGTATTCCTTATTTCAGGAGGTAAATCAATTGGCATCTGGAGAGGCAAAGTGCTACATCTTGAGAAAAAACAAAACGAACCAAAACGCAGCTTCCACTTCAGCGGAACAGATGCCAACAACCATGTGTATGTAATATTTTATAATATGTTATTTTATATAATATTATATTCTGTAATGATTATATAATATATAAAAATTATATATAAATATAAAAGTAAAAATATATTTGTATACATCAAAACCATATGTAAATAACTATATAATATATATTTTTATATTATATGATTATACAATACAACTATATATTTTATATTTTATATATCATTATATGCCATAATTCTGTGTAACATCTGTTACATAATATACATTAATATGCATGATCATCAACGTATTTTCACCAGCATATACAACAGCCTCTAACAGCCTCTACCAAACCATAATATTTATGAACATCCCAAAGTAACACTAGACCGTGGCAGGCTGCCCACCCCTCTGGATGCCCTAGGCTAACGTGGGGCTGTCAGCGGTGCACATTATGACCTCATTCCTGAACTGGCTCACATTCCTCACCTACCCCCAGCTTCCCTTTGGCTCACAAAAACATATACCAACCACCTACTTCAGTGCCCTTTAAATGTACCTTCTGTGCTATCAGTCATCCATTAACTTGAAGGTTTAAAAAGATGCAAGGAAAACTGAACAGAGAATACACCTGAGCACCGCGAATGGCTCTCGAAGACAGAACCCAGCATAGGAGAGAGACAATCAATTAGCAGATGAGGCCTGGGGCACAGACCACGAGGTGTGCCCACTCAGGATGGGCCTAGAAAGCGACCATGAGGGACGAGCCAGAGGTCTGGAGTGAGATGAGTGATTCTGTACACAGGGCCAAACGTGAGTGAATGGCCACTGAAATAGGAATCGTTACTCCACAGGCACCGTTTTGTGAGGTGTCCTCTGTCTTCACACACCAAACGCATATCAGTCAGAGGAGGATAATGGGTGTAACCAACAGCTCTCCTGGTTTAACAGAATAAACATTATTGCTTTTGCTCCGACACACAAGTTCCCGCTCTGACGGTGCTCCTGTACACCTCTCCTCCTTCCGACTTATGGATATGCCCACTTCTAGGATAAGAAAGAACTTGCCTTCCAGGCACAACAAGGGGAGGAGAGAGTGTGGAACACAGCACACGAGGCTGTGTGGGGCTAGATAGGACCGGAGGTGGTGGTGTGTGTCATTTCAGCCTCATTCCACTAGACAGAACTCAGGCATAGGGCTGCCCTATGTACCAGGGACACTAGGAAATGGGGTCTAGCTGTGCTAGAGCCCACAGGAGGAGAAGGAAACAAGCGCAGTGAGCCTCTGCCCCAGGGCACCAGGTAGGGACCACAGAGATGACTAGAGAATAGTCATGGAAGAAAGAGTTTTTAAGATACGGTTTTACCCAATTAAGGAATGTCTTTAGAACTACCACTGTTCTCTTAACCCTGGGCTTAACTATAAACAACAACAATAATCCCGTTGGTGGGGGGGATAAACTAAAAACAGCTAAACCCACACCAGGGAACATACTATGGAGTGGAATTCATTCATTCAACTATAGGTGTAATGTGAGCCGCCAATCTTACGGGTAACAAAGATGTAAGAGAAAACTGTACTTCAGAGTAGTCTAGGCAAGCATTTCTGTCTTGGTCTCTGACTCAGACCCACGTTACCTTTCGAAGTCTTAGTTCTTCCAGCACTGTCAGTATTCTAAACCAAGGGTCAGTAAGCCAGGGGACGGCATGCCACAGCCCAAGGGCACATCCAGCCCACCACCTCTTTTTGCATATTCCTCAAGGTAAGAATTGCTTTTACATTTTCAAATGATTGAACAAAATCAAAGAACAGAGCTACATCATGACCCATGAAAACTCCATGAAAGTCAAATTCCAGCGTCCATGCATCAAGCTTTACAGCAACACAGCCGTGTTCATCTGTTTAGATGTTGCCTGTGGCCGCTTTCCACACCACAGCAGCAGCGCTGAAACCTGACAACAGACTGTGAGGCTCACAGAGCCGAAAATATTTACTATCCAGCCCTTGATAGTAAACGTTTACCAGCCCTTGGTCTAAGCCAAACTGGTTCCTCTCTGTTGTCAAATACGCCACATTTCCCTTCCCAGGGTGCAGTATGTTCAGTGCTCAAGCTTTTCCGTGTTTCTGGCTAAACCAAGTAACACATTGGCAATTCTTCATCTACTTCCCTTGCTTTTGCAGTTCCTGTTCATCAGTTCATACAACACCGGAATCTCAGTACATACAGCAGCTACAGTGACCTGAGATGATGGGAAGGCCCCTGCTTTTCTATGCATGAACTGGGAAGATTCCGCTCAACCTCACAAGTTTGAAGCAGAAAAAGGAATCCTCAGGCCTCTGTATGATCTGGAAGGTTTCCACCATTTCTTCCAAGTGCTTTCCTCCATGACTATTTTCTACGTCTCATGTATAAACACCACGGCTCCCAGCTGTGGCAGCTGGGACGCAAAACCACTTCCTTTGCTGATGATTTATCATTTCACTATTTTATACACCAGCTTCCTAGGGCTGCCATAACAAAGTCAAAGCCAGGATTTACTAAGTCTCTCTGAATTCAAAGCCAAAAATTATTCCCACTAGACCATCTTTCCAGCACTTTCTCCACCCTAGGATAAAAAGCCATGAATCTATTTCCTATCTACCCTCCACCATACATAGATCCACTGGTTTCATCCTACATTTTCTGATCTATGGATCCTTTTTCTCTGCCTGAAACAAAACATATACTTTTCAGGGCTTCCCTGGTGGCGCAGTGGTTGAGAGTCCGCCTGCCGATGCAGGGGACACGGGTTCGTGCCCCGGTCTGGGAAGATCCCACATGCCGCGGAGTGGCTGG